>NC_061096.1:26104080-26137400 GCF_015104395.2 Macrobrachium nipponense
GTTTTTTATTTTATTCTTTTCAAGCTCCAAATTAATTTTTTTAAGTTCAGTTCGTCGTGGAATGCGATAGACCGTATGGAGATGATTGTTAATGGGATTGATAGCTGGATTCCAGTTGGAATGCTGGTCGACACTAGAAATTTATTTTTTCTTGTTGCAGGTTTGGAATTTGAGTGTCAGAACGCGCGCGCAGACGGATAAAAACACACTTCCCACTTATTATTAGCATCTGTTGTTATCCATACCAACTTTTATTTTTATATTTTTCTCTCAGTATTCATAGATCTTATGCTTTGATGCTTCCTTAAAAAAACTAAATATTTATTTTGCTATCAAACACCTCAAAAAAGGGTAATTGATCAAGAAGGATTAATAACTTGTTATAGGTATGGAATGAAATCTGTTTTTTTCAATGAAAAGTAATTATCATTTTAAAGAGAAGACAATTAATCCTTTGGTCAACGGAAAGTAATAGTTTTTTAAATTAGAAGTAACCCTTATTTCTATGAAAAATGATCCTTTAAAATATAATCTTATTTTAGTGAAAAGTAATCCTTTAAAAATAATCAATCTAGGGGATGTTGCAGATACGGAGAAAATTGCAGATTCAGACACAAAATGAATAATTATGATGAAGGAAGATCAAATATTTTTAGGAAGCTGGATTTTTTAATGTCAGAATTTCTGGAAATGAAGAAAAGAACAACATACCAGAACAGGAAAGAGACATGGGAAAATCCTTTTATTATTACCCATATTAAATGAAGGAGATAACACGAAACCATCATAGTGATGAATGCGCAGGGTTTAGTTACGAGTAACTCAAAAAGAAAAATAGAGTACTTAGAAGAACTAACCCAAATTGAAGAAAAGAAAATAGATATAATGATATAAGTGAAACCTGGTATTCCCAAGAAACTGGTAACGATGATCAAATAAAGGGTTCCAAACTTACAGACCATATAGAAAAAAATAGGAATCCAAGGGGAACCGCGATATATGGGAAAGACAAAAAACAAGGAAAAATATATGAGAATATAGTCCACTCAGAATGTGAACTAATAGCGGTAGAAGAATTTGAATCTGAAAAATTAATGAGCATAGTAATATATAGACCCCCCTAATACTAAAGAGTTTGACACAATAATTATAATAGAAAAATTGGATGATATATGTAGAAATCACAAGGACTTGTCTATTCTCCTATCCGGAGACTTTAACTTTTCCTTTCGTAGACTGGAAAGAACGAATAGCAGATTGTGGTTGTATTTATACATATAAAAAAAAGAGAGTAATAGTAGTGCAGAAGATAAGAGGCATTTCGAAAAGCTATTAGACATGCTACTAGATACAACATTCAACAAATAAATTTTCCTGCCAACAAGAAAGGAAAAATACTTTAAACCTAGTATTTGTGAATGAGGTGAACTATGCTAAAGTAATATAGTTTATAATGCGAATATTTCAGACCATAATGTCATAGCAAGTGAAAACAGATAAGCAAGAAATGAAAAAGTGGGAAGGATATGGAAAATACAACTTCTACAGTAAAAAATATAAAATTGTCAGAAATAAATTAAGAATTAAACGAAAGATTGGGATAACATTTTCGTAAGTGATGATATAAAGGTAAATACGGATATATAAAATATTAGAGAAAATGGTGATAAATATATATCGAAGAAGAAAAGTAAACATCGTCATGCATACCAAGGGACAGAAGGATCTTGTTCCAGAAAATCAGAAAGTGGAAAAAAGGTCTTGCAAAGAAAAAATGCATGGAAAGTGATGGAACTAAGAAGTAAGATAGAAAATGCAGAACAAAGATTATGCAATCAAAGGAAAATGAAAAATGGGACTTGGAAGAAAAAACCCTACGTAAATTATCAAGCAAAACCCCAAACTATTGTACTCATATGCGAAAAGATGAATAAAAGAAGAATTGAAATAGGCCTTCCAAGAATGAGGGGGAGATTAACGAAAGAAAAAAGGAAATATGCAACATATTGGCAGAAAGATATAGAGAGAATTCACCCCTAGAATTGATAATGAAGATAATGATACAGAAAATAAGGGAAGAAAAAAGTGAATATCTATCAGACATAGATATTAATGAAGCTGATATTGTGCAGGCTATTAATGAAATTAAAAATGGAGCTGCAGCTGGGCCTGATGGTGTCCCTGCTATTTTGTTAAAGAAAGTAGTTCATTCTATCGCAAAGCCACTTGTAATATTATTAAGACAAAGTGTAGATACAGGCAAGATTTATGATGAGCACAAATTAGCATTATATCAACCGTACTTTCAAAAGTGGATCAAGAACTAGAGGCAAGTAATTATAGGCCTGTGAGTCTAATCACATACTAAGAAAGTATGAAAGGGTAAATAATAAAGAAAATATTATGAAATATTTAATAAAAAAAATAAGTTGTAAATATGGACAACATGGTTTTATACCCGGAAAAAGTACACAAACCCAACTGTTAGTCCACCATGAGAACATATACAAAAAAATATGAAAAACGGAAATGAAACAGATGTGGTTTATCTAGACTTTGCAAAAGCTTTTTGACAAGGTAGATCAAAATATATTAGCGAAGAAAATTAGAAAACATAATATAGTGGATAAAGTAGGAAGATGGTTAAAAGAATTTTTTACACAACAGAAAACAGATAGTTTATTGCAAACGATGAGAAATCAGATGAAGCTAAGGTAATATACGGTGTGCCACAAGGTATGGTGTTAGCTTGTTAAGGACTCAGTGGTGAGTAGTACTTGTGATGAAGATAGGAACACGCTACAAAGACCTTAACAAAGTATATGATTGGGCAGAGGTAAATAGGATAGTATTTAACTCTGATAATTTGAATCAATAAATCATGGAGACAGAGAAGGAAAGCTATATGCATATAGGGACCTAATAATGAGACAATCACAAATAAGGAAGCAGTTAAAGACCTTGGGTGTGATGTTGAATAGGAAACATGTTATGCAATGATCAAATAGCAATTCTATTGGCAAAATGTAAAGCAAAATGGGAATGTTGTTATGGCACTTCAAAACAAGAAAAGCTGAACACATGATTATGCTTTTATAAAACGTATGTTCGTAGTCCACTTGAATATTGCAATAGATAGTACCCACACTACAAAAGGATATTGCACAAATAGAGAGTGTACAAAGGTCCTTTACAGCTAGAATAGAGAAGTTAAGGATCTTGACTACTGGGAAAGACTCCAATCCTTAAAATTATATAGTCTAGAAAGGAGAAGAGAAGCTACATGATATTCAGGCATGGAAACATATGAAGGAATATCCGAAAACACCATGGAGCTAAAAATATCAGCAAGAGCAAGCAGAGGTAGATTAATAGTGCCCCAAAAACTATACCAGGAAAAATAAGGAAAGCACACAGGACATTAATCCACTACGCACCAGCATCGACAATGCAGCGTCTATTCAAAGCGTGCAGCTCATCTGAGGAATATATCAGGAGTGAGCGTAGATGTGTTAAGAATAAGCTAGAGAAATATCTAAGCTGCATCCCAGACCATCCAAGATTGTAAGATGCAAAATATACCAGAAGATGCACTAGCAACTCTCTGGTAGACATTAGAGGTGCCTTCACACTGAGGGACCTGGGGCAACCCTAATAAGATGTAAGGCCTGTAAGGTAAGGTAAGGTCTCTCTCTCTCTCTCTCTCTATGCGTGACAGAATTCGTTCCTACTCTTTTCTATCTACAAATTCAATATTTCATATAAAAATTACCAGATACGAGCTGTATCAACAATCTAGCCTCCTGTGGGGGTCAAGCCAGCCTCAATGGGTGCCGGTCCCAAGCCCGGATAAACATAGGGAGGGTTGGTGTCAGGAAGGGCATCCGACTGTAAAAAAACCCCACGCCAAAAACCAATGGAATGAGTCGTGATATTGATGAGAATAGGGCTAGGGCGTACTCCGTAAACGACGCACAGACACATTGCCCTAACTCTGTGACAAGGGCGAGGGCTACTGCATCATGAGCGGGTGCAGCTAAAGAAGCGAGCTCTAAATGTGATCAGAATAGGCCAGCTCAATATTGGGTCTATGACAGGAAGAGGAAGAGAGTTGGCAGAGTTAATGAGGATAAAGAGAGTGGATATTTTGTGTGTGCAGGAAACTCGATGGAAGGGTAATAAAGCTAAAGAAACTGGGGAGTGGCTACAAGTTAATCTATAGTGGAGCAAATGAGCAGGGTAGGAATGGCGTTGGAGTAGTGTTGTCGGGGGAAATGAAGAATGCAGTGACGGAAGTGAGTAGAAAGAAATGGACCGCATTCTTATGGAAGAGTGAGATATGTTATGGAGGGAAACAATGAACATCATTAGCGCTTATGCTCCACAAGTGGGCTGCACAGAGGAAGAAAAGAGCCATTTTTGGAACGAAATGAGTGAGGTAACGCAAGAACTGGAAGAGCAGGAGAGGACTGTAGTGGGGGCAGACTTTAATTGACATGTCGAAATGAAAGGATGTAATTGAACGTGTGCATGGAGGACATGGATTGGGGAGAGAAACCCAGAAGGAGAGAGTATAGTAGACTTTGCCGTGTCCTTTGATATGGCAATAGTGAACACATTCTTCAAAAGAAGAGGGAGCACTTGATAACATACAGGAGTGGCGGTAGATGCACACAAATAGATTACCTCCTTTACAATAGATCAAGGCTGGTGGAAGTTAGGAATTGTAAAGTTTTTATCCCAGGTGACCACGTGGCCCCCCCAACATAGGCTCCTTTGTATGGATTTAAAGATGACACAAAGAGAAAAGAAAACGAAAAAGAATGGGGTACAAAAGAAAATCAAGTGGTATACAATTGTTAGGGAGTGGATAATGATAAGAAGAGAGAGTTCAGGAGAAGAGTGCTGGGAGAGGTGATCTGGGAATTGAAGACGTGGGAGAATGGTGGAGGCATAATGCATCAGTGATTAGAAGACATGGAAAGGAGATACTAGGGGAAACATCTGGAAGAATAGTATGGGAGGAAAAGGAGAGCTGGTGGTGGGGAGAAGAGGGGGGGTGGGGGAAGTGGTGAAAGTTAAAAGGGAGGCAAAGAAGAGATTTGAAGAGTCACAGCTGCAGGAGGAACAGAGAAAGATTAAGAGAAAGAAACAAAGAAGTAAAAAGGGTGGTAGCTCAAGCTAAGGCAAGGGCATATGAAGAGGTTTATAATGAACTGGAAACCAAGGAAGGGTTGATAAGATGCTCAAACTGTCAAAAGTAAGAAATAAAAGAACAAAGGACATCACCCATATTAAGCAAATGAAAGATAGGAATGGTACTGTCGTAAAAAACAAAGGAAGAAGACATCCTGAAAGATGGAGATAGTATTTCGAACACTGCTAAATGAAAGAAAAATGAAAGACTTGTAAGAGAGGATGAACAAGTAAACATGGGAATGGTAATGGGGATATCTAGGGATGAAGTGATACGAACCTTAAAAAGAATGAGAAATGGGAAGGCTGGGGGGGGGGGGGGGGGGGGAACAGGACCTGACTTAATCCCAGTCGAAGTTTGGAAAGCCTTAGGAGAGGAAGGGGTAGACATCTTGTATGATCTGATGGTAAAAATAGTTCGAACAGGAAAAGATACCAGAAGAATGGCGGGAAAGCATATTGATACCTATATTTAAAGGTAAAGGTGATGTCCAGGAATGCAGTAATTATAGAGGTATAAAACTAATGTCTCACACGTTGAAGATTTTGGAAAGAATCATAGATAGCAGGCTGAGAGAGGAAGTTAGAATAGGGAAGGAACAGTTAGGATTTATGAAGGGAAGCGGCACAACGGATGGAATATTTTGCATAAGGCAGCTAATGGAGATTAATTCAGAGAAAAACAACGAGACCTGCATCTGGTATTCATAGCCTTGAAAAGGCCTATGACAGAGTGCCAAGGCAAGAAATATGGAGATGTTTGAGGGAGAAGATGGTGCCGGAAAAGTATGTCAGAATTATTCAGGAGATGTACAGGAATGTGTATACTAGAGTGAGGAGTAGTGTGGTGAGACGGATGGATTTGAGATAGGAGTTGGATTACACCAGGGTCAGCACTTAGCCCATTCATCTTCAACATCGTGATGGATGTAATGACCAGGGATGTTAGAGAAGCAGTGCCATGGTGCATATTATACGCGGATGACATTGTGTTGTGTTCAGAGGGGAAGGAGGAGTTGGAGGGGAGGTTGGAGAGGTGGGAGAGCAGCACTTGAGGAGAGAAGGAATGAGAATAATAAGCAGATCAAAAACAAAGAATATATGTGTTCTAGTATTATTGGAGGACGGTGGAAGTAGCATAAGATTGGGTGGGGAAGAAATAAATAAAGAAAGTACAGAACCGTTCAAGTACTTTAGGGTCCGTATTGGAGGATAGTGGAAGCATGGACCAAGAGGTGAGACACCGAATTCAGGCAGGATGGAATAACTGGAGGTCTGCATCAGGGGTACTCTGTGACAAGAAGGTCCCCCTCTGAAATTGAAAGGAAAGTTCCATAGGACGGTGGTCAGACCAGCAATGTTATATGGAACAGAAACGGCAAGTATGAGGAAAAACAGAGGAGAAGAGATGGATGTAGCAGAAATGAGAATGTTGAGATGGATGTCGGGAGTAACAAGGGAAGATAGGATTAGAATTAAATGAGTATATAAGAGGATCAACAAAGGTAGCTGAAATATCGAAGAAAAATACAGGAAGGAAGGCTTCGATGGTATGGACACCTGTTACGAAGGGAGGAACGTCATGTTGGAAGACATACGATGGAAATGGAAGTGCGGGGTAGAAGGAAGAGGGGAAGACCAAGAAAGAGATGGCGTGATTGTGTAGGGAAGATATGGAATTGAAAGGTATAAATGAGAACGAGGCACAAGACAGAAATCGATGGAGACGACTCATTCGTAATGGCGACCCCATATAAAAAGTGGGTTTAAGCTAGGAAGAAGACGAGCTGTAAATCAACGATAACCTCTACGTCCCACAACGCCAAATTTCACATACTCTTGACTTTGGGTAAAACATTTTTTAATAAAACTTACCAACGCACCTTTTACGAATAAGCAGGTAATTTACAATGCTGTTGCAAAGCCACACCACCTAGAATAGTATTACAGTGTTTTTGGTAAAAAAACACAATCATACCGGCCTCCAAACACTAAATCATTACAGGGTAGTAATATACAATTTCATACTGGGCTTGGATAAACGTATGCGTCACGAAATAATGATTTAAAAATTGCAATTTATAATCGAAATCTAAATTTACTGCTCACCAGCGATACACGACAATTATTCATACGAAAATATGGGAACATTTAATGAAAATGAAACGGGGGAATGAATGGCAACGCCTTCAAATAAAAGGGCACTTGACTATAATGATGATAATTGACTTGCCAGTCATCCAAAATATTTTAGCAATAATGAAGCATGGGCTGTGAGCGAAATGTTAAATATAGAGGAATTTTACTGTAATCATACAGGCATCAATGACCGAGAGTGGTATTGGAACATAAATGAATTAACATCGATGAAATATGAATAGTAATACAAATTTAAAGCAATACAAATCCTCCAGTAAGAAATATGAATGATTAATCGTGATTAAAGACTTCTCTCTCTCTCTCTCTCTCTCTCTCTCTCTCAAAACTAAGATTAGGTTCTGTATTAAAGACCTAATCTTTATTAAAGAAACAAAAATAAGGACAAGTATTAGTAGTGGTCAATAAAGAAAATACTGTCGTATTTTCTTTATTATATGAAGCAACTGGACTCCATCCGAATACAAAAACTTACAGAGAGAGAGAGAGAGAGAGAGAGAGAGAGAGTAACAGTGATGTTGGGCGCAATATTATCTTTACAAAAACAATGAACAACACTCTAACTTGCGAAACATTACAGGCTTATCACTGGGGGATTAATTAGCGTAACATATGAATGAGAATGAATGAGAAAAATGAATGACTGGGTTAATTCTATATAGGAAACTAAATGAGAAATGAAGCGAGTTTGATGTTATGGCTTCAAATTCCACCACAGCCTGGAATCACTTGAAATGTGTCGAAGTAAAACGTAAGATATCATTAATTACGCTTCACTAATGAAAGAAACACCAGGAGAATGCGATGATTAACAGCATCATTACGGCTGTCAAATTACAGCGCAGCAGCAGATAATGCAAATTAACCGCAGCAATACCGGAGCCCGAAATGAAAACGTGGAATATTACCAGGATTAACCGCACCAGCTAAAAAAAAAAGGAATGAAAGAAAATTATTTTTTCCAGCTTTCTCCTCCTTGTGCCCTCAATATTTAGAACGCCTGGTTTTTCTACATTCTTTGGAAGCCCCATTCGCTATGAAAGAATGAAAAGAAAGAGAGAGGGAAGAAAGGACGAATGAAAGAAAGAAGGGAAAGAAAATACAATACAGTGGCCCATTTCACTTCAGAGAACAAAGCTAATGTTTCTCGCTGCGTTTGTCTGCGTCGACAGGAATTTGACGTAAATCACTTAAAAAAACGCTCTATAAGAGGAAAAAAATAATAAGATATCGCTTGTAGCATCATAGGCTTTCTTTTTTCATTATGGGTATTACGTCAGAAGCCTCTCAACGTCATTCACAGCTACGTAGTTGGGGATATAAATACACCTTTATAAATATACAGGTGGGGAACCATTTTCCTATTGCTTGGCAATCGTATTTTGCTGTCTGTGATAAAAAGAGGACAGATACTCCAACACGCATACACAAACACACACACACCGAGGTAGTTTGATACTTGGCTAAATTTATCATGATTCACTAAAACTCGACAGAGTGAATAAAACACATTCACACTGTGAAGAATGTTACTTATAATATATATACTTGGCATACGAGAAATTGTTTCTACTTAAAATAGATTTCCTTCTGCCAAGTCTGTGGACCTCAGCTAAAGACCCTATTCGACCTGACTATACTCTGTTTTTTCCATCTGTCCATCCGCTTGTGGTGGTCGCGCTTGGTAACACTGCGTCCCGGGCTTTAAATAGTTACGCTATGTGTAAGTTTTAGGTAAATAAAAGGATATCTTGGTGTACAGTTGCAACTGAAGAGTTTTGTAATAATTTACTGTATGCGGATTACACCGTTAATATTCGAAATAGGATATTATTTAAAGCCCAGGACGCAGTGTTACCATGCGCAAACACCACAGGCGGATGGGCAGATGGAAAAAAACAGAGTATAGTTAGGATGATTGAACATTGGGCAGGGCGAAGATACAGGAGCAGAGTGGTATGGATGGGGTACCTTAGAGAAAGGTGACCTCACGCCCTCGCCAGGAGCACGATAATAAAAACCGAAGTGAATAAAAGAATCACGCCCCTTTTCCTGTCATTCGAATATGTCACAGGTGTGGCAGCTGGATGTGGCATAGTATATACAAGCGCTGGTGTAGGAAATAAATAAGTAAAAAATCTCACTGCACAAAAAATCTATAACAGCCTGAGTGACGTCCCCAACGCCATCTTTCTCTCCCAGATATTTCAGCTTCTCGTTCCTCTCTCTTCCGTTTTCTCAGTTGGTGATCTTTTCATTCCTGTGTGTCTCTGGGTTCTTCCTTCTCTCCCCTTTGTCACTACGTAAGCATCAGCATCATCAGGCTTACCTAATACCTCTCTCGCCCTTGCCTTTGTGTCATCCTCCCTCATTTCACCCTTCTTCCCCTTGTTTCATCCTCCCTCGACCTTGCTACAAACCTCCCTCACTCCAGTTTTGAATCCTCACTCCATTACCTTAGGGCTCTGGGCTCTTCTGTATGGTTCCCACTCCCCTCTCGCACCAACGTCCCCGAATGTTCTGGTCGCTGGACGAGTACTATCCATCATTGTGTATACTCAGCGACCTCGAGTAATTTCTAAATAAACCACTCGCCTTTCCGAGTGACGGACTAATCTAGAAGCCGGAGAGAGAGGGCCCACTTTATCAACGCGCGACGAACGGCCCCTTCAGTCCCAAGGTGATGAGATGAGTAAAAATAAATTCAGTTTAAGGTGATGAGATGAGTAAACAAATTCAGCTCAAGGTGATGAGATGATTAAATAAATTCAGTTAAAGGTGATGGCATGATCAAAGAAATTCAGTTTAAGGTGATGTGGGGGGGGGTTTGGGGGGTGGGGGGGGGGGGGGGGGAGAGATGATTAAAGAAATTCATTTCAATGTGGCGATGAGATGATTAAAAAACATACAGTTTAAGGTGATGAGATAGATTTTTAAAAAAACAAAAATTCAGTTTAACGGTTAGTGATGAAGATGATTAAAAATCATTAGTTTAAGGTGATGAGATGATTAAACATATTCAGTTTAAGGGTGAGTGATTGAGATGATTAAACAAATTCAGTTTATAGTGATTGAGATGATTAAACAAATCAGTTTAAAGTGATGAGATGATTAACAAATTCAGTTTACAAAGTGATAAGGTGATTAAACAAATTCAGTTCAGGTGATGAGATGATTAAAAAAATTCAGTTTAAGGTGATGAGATGATTAAAAACAAATTCAGTTTAAGGTGATGAGATGATTAAACAAATTCAGTTTAAGGTGATGAGATGATTAAAAAAATCAGTTTAAGGTGATGAGATGATTAAACAAATTCAGTTTAAGGTGATGAGATGATTTAAAAAATTCAGTTCATAGTGATGAGATGATTAAACAAAATTAAGTTTAAGGTGAATGAGATGATTAAACAAATTCAGTTCATAGTTATGATATGATCAAACAAATTCAGTTTTAAACAAAAATTCAGTTTAAGGTGATGAGATGATTAAACAAATTCAGTTCATAGTTATGAGATGATTAAACAATTCAGTTTATAGTGATGAGATGATTAAACAAAATCAGTTTAAGGTGATGAGATGATTAAACAAATTCAGTTCATAGTTATGAGATGAATAAACAAATTCAGTTTAAGGTGATGAGATGATTAAACAAATTCTTTTCAAGGTGGTGATGAGATGATTAAACAAACACAGTTTAAGGTGATGAGATGATTAAACAATTCAGTTTATAGTGATGAGATGATTAAACAAATTCAAGTTTATAGTGATGAGATGATTAAACAAATTCAGTTTAAACGTGATGATTATGATTAAAACAAAATTCAGTTTATAGTGATGAGATTGATTAAACAAATTCAGTTTAAAGTGACGAGATGATTAAACAAATTCAGTTTAAAATGATGAGATGATTAAAAAATTCAGTTTATAGTGATGATATGATTAAACAAATTCAGTTTATAGTGATGAGATGATTAAACAAATTCAGTTTATAGTGATAAGATGATTAAACTCATTCAGTTTAAGGTGATGAGATTGATTAACCCTCTTACGCCGGGGCCTAAAAACAAAAATTCAAAAACGGTTCCTCTCGTATGCCGGGCCTGGTTTGGAGTGAGCGCGGAAGTGGAAAAAATAATTTTTTCAAAAATTTACAGCGCGCGTACTTTTGAAGATTAAGAGTTCATTTTTGGCTCCTTTTTTGTCATTGCCTGAAGTTTAGAATGCAATCATCAGAAATGAAAAATAATATCATTATCATATATAAATAATGCGATATATGGTAGCGAAAAAAAAAAAAAATTCATACATAATTGTATTCAAATCGCGCTGTGCGCCAACGGTAGAGGTAACAAGTTTACTTTTTTTTTTTCGTTGTAATGTGCACTAAATTGCGATCATTTTGATATATAACACATTGTAAAACGATAAAAGCAACACAGAGAAAATATTATCACAAAATGATGCATGAATTCGTAGCGCGCGGATGTAAAAAAATAATTTTTTAAAAAATTCACCATAAATCGAAATATTGTTATAGAGACTTGCAATTTGTTTCGAAATGAAGGAAAATGATTGAATATTACGATACTGTAAGAGTTTTAGCTTACAAATGCAGTTTTTTACCATTTCGAACGAGTTAAAGTTGACCGAATGTCGAATTTTGTTAAAAGTTTTTTTTTGTTTTTTTTTATATGCAAATATAAAAAATATGAGAAATGCTACAACCTTCCAATAATTTTTTGTTATATTGTGCATGTTTTTGCGCACATTTTTTCATATAATAAACTTTTAAAAAGCGTAATATGAAAGGCTCAAATATTAGGAGAATGTGACCTAACGCGTTTCCGAGATTTTTCGGCCGAGAATCGGCGCGCGGACGGAATAAAAATATTTTTTTCAAATATTCACCATAAATCGAGATATTGTTCTAGAGACTTGCAATATGTTTTAAAATGAAGATAAATGATTGAATATTACTAGACTGTAAGATTTATGTTATAAATGCGTTTTTTTTTACCTTTTCGGTGAGTCAAAGTTGACGATCGTAGTTTTTTTTTCGTACTTATCTGTACCTTTTATATGCAAATATAAAAAAAGAAAAAATGAGAAATGCTACAACCTTCCAATAATTTTTGTTATATTGTGCATGTTTTGCGCACATTTTCATATATAAAACTTTAAAAAAAGCGTAATATGAAAAGGCACAAATATTAGGAGAATGTGACCTACGCTGTTTCCGAGATTTTCGGCCGAGAATCGGCGCGCGGACGGAATAAAAATATTTTTTTCAAATATTCACCATAAATCGAGATATTGTTGTAGAGACTTGCAATATGTTTAAAATGAAGATAAATGATTGAATATTACGAGACTGTAAGATTTTTATGTTATAAATGCGTTTTTTGACCTTTTCGGTTGAGTCAAAGTTGACCGATCGTAGTTTTTTTCGTACTTATCGTACTTTATATGCAAATATTTCAAAAATGATAAATGCTACAACCTTCCCAATAGTTTTTTGTTATATTGTGCATGTTTTTGCGCACATTTCATATAATAAAACTTTAAAAAAAGCGTAATATGAAAAGGCATAAATATTAGGAGAATGTGACCTACGCGTTTCCGAGATTTTCGGCCGAGAATCGGCGCGCGGACGGAATAAAAAATATTTTTTTTTTCAAATATTCACCATAAATCGAGATATTGTTGTAGAGACTTGCAATATGTTTTAAAATGAAGATAAATGATTGAATATTACGAGACTGTATGATTTTTATGTTATATATGCTTTTTTTACCGTTTTTTTCGGTTGAGTCAAAAGTTTTGACCGATTCGATTTTTTTGTACTTAAATCGTTACTTTTATGCAAATATTTCCAAAAATGATAAATGCAAACCTTCCAATATTTTTTTGTATTTTTTGCATGTTTTTGCGACATATATAAAACCTTAAAAAAGCTATGAAAAGGCATACAAATATAGGAGAATGTACTACGCGTTTCCAGATTTTGCGGCGAAATCGTCGCGCGGATTTATTTTTTTCTAAATTCACCATAAATGAGATAAATTGTTCTAGAACTTGCCAATATTTTTTGTTTTAAAATGAGTAAATGATTGAATATTACTAGACGTAAGATTTTATGTTATGCGTTTTTTCCCTTTTCGGTTGAGTCAAAGTTGACCGATCGTAGTTTTTTTCGTATTATCGCTATTTATATGCAAATAATCAAAAATGATAAATGGCTACAAACCTTCCAATTATTTTTTTGGTTATATTGCAATGTGCGCACCTCCATATATAAACCTTTAAAAAAAGCGTAATATGAAAAGGCCACAAATATTAGGAATGTACCTACGGCGTTTCCGAAATCGCGAAATCGTCGCGGCGGAGGGAAAAAATTATTTTTTTCATAAATTCACCATAAATCGAGATATTGTTCTAGAGACTTGCAATATGTTTTAAAATGAAGATAAATGATTGAATATTACTAGACTGTAAGATTTTTATGTTATAAATGCGTTTTTTTACCTTTTGTTTTCGGTTGAGTCAAAGTTGACCGATCGTAGTTTTTTTCGTACTTATCGTACTTTATATGCAATACTTTAAAATGATAAATGCTACAACCTTCCAATATTTTTTGTTATATTGTGCATGTTTTTGCGCACATTTCCATATATAAACCTTTAAAAAAATCGTAATATGAAAAAGGCACAAAATATTAGGAGAATGTGACCTACGCGTTTCCGAGATTTTCGGCCGAAAATCGTCGCGCGGAGGGAAAAAATTTATTTTTTTCATAAATTCACCATAAATCCGAGATAAAAAAAATTGTTCTAGAGTCTTGCAATATAAAATGAAGATAAAATGATTGAATATTACTAGACTGTAAGTTTTTTATGTTATAAATGCGTTTTTTTACCTTTTCGTTTGAGTCAAAGTTGACCGATCGTAGTTTTTTCGTCTTATCGTACTTTATATGCAAATATTTCAAAAATGATAAATGCTACAACCTTCCAATATTTTTTGTTATATTGTGCATGTTTTTGCGCACATTTCCATATATAAACCTTTAAAAAAAGCGTAATATGAAAAGGCACAAATATTAGGAGAATGTGACCTACGCGTTTCCGAGATTTTTCGGCCGAAAATCGTCGCGCGGAGGGGAAAAATTATTTTTTTCAAAAATTCACCATAAATCGAGATATTGTTCTAGAGACTTGCAATATGTTTTAAAATGAATATAAAGATTGAATATTACTAGACTGTAAGATTTTTATGTTATAAATGCGTTTTTTTTACCTTTTCGGTTGAGTCAAAGTTGACCGATCGTAGTTTTTTTCGTACTTATCGTACTTTATATGCAAATATTTCAAAAATGATAAATGCTACAACCTTCCAATATTTTTTGTTATATTTTGCATGTTTTTGCGCACATTTCCATATATAAAACTATAAAATAAGCGTAATATGAAAAGGCACAAATATTAGGAGAATGTGACCTACGCGTTTCCGAGATTTTCGGCCGAGAATCGGCGCGCGGACGGAATAAAAATATTTTTTTTCAAATATTCACCATAAATCGAGATATTGTTCTAGAGACTTGCAATATGTTTTTAAAAATGAATAAAATAAATGATTGAATATTACTAGACTGTAAGTAATTTGCTTACCCCCCAAAAAAAATATTTATAATATATATATATATATATATATATATATATATATATATATATATATATATATATATACGTATATATATATTTTTTTATCGTAAAATATATATATTACATTCTTCGATTCTGGTACCAATACATAAATAAAAGGAATGCAGGTGACACTTCTCTTTTCTTTTGCATACAATGAAATGTCTTATTATTATTTTATCATGCACACATTCAGATATATAAAAAATTGTAATAAATATAAAACTAAATATAAAATAAATGCAGAATACTCACTCGTAAATTCCCTGAACTTCATTCGTTCTAATTCTTGTTTTCCCTCCCATCCTCCATTGAAGAGTCTTGCATTTTTTTCCTCTCGACATGACGAGGTACAGGTGGAGGAGGGAGACGCGCGCCCTTACGGCCGCTGGGATAGGGCGCGGTTCCGTGCGCCCTCCCTTGACCGCCGCTGAGTCGCACTGAAAAACAAATACAAGGCCACACTGTGGTATTTGCGGTCACACTCCCCGAACCTGCATAGAGCTATCTTGCAGGTGCGACAGAAGAACCGGGTGTCTCTTCCTTCTGCCATTCATATGGCACACCCGGCACCGTTTCTGCCTGCGCCCTTCTAGGAGATCCAGTGTGTGATCCCCTGGCATTAGCCGACACGGAGGGTCCACTACCCGACGAGAAGGGGCGCGGGTGGGGGCGTCAGCAGGGGCGGAGAGGCAGCTGGGGCGTTACAGCAGCAGGGGTGGCGGCGGCAGCAGGGGCGGCGGCCAGCAGGGGGTGGGGCGTCCATCAGCAGGGGCGTCGGCAGAAGGATGACCGAAGTTGGCACCCCGAAGGTCTGCCCTTTCCTCTATGGGTAGATCTACAGCTCGGGGCAGGGGGGTGGGCAGACATGGAGGGCCACTCATTGGGATCAAAGTTGATGAGGGCTTCCCCGGCTGCCTCAAGGAACTGTAAGTGGCTCATCCTCCGTAGATCGGGACCGTAGTACCCACAGTAGAGTACGTAGGCATTTTGGAGGGCCAACTGAAGGATGTATTTGAGGAGCTTCTGTGTCCACCTTCTGGTTCTCCTGGCGAAGGGATAATATTGGATGAGTTGATCAAAGAGATCAACTCCTCCCATGTGCCTATTGTAGTGCCCAATGACGGTAGGGCGCTCAACACGAAACTGCTCATACACAACTCGGCCCTGTCGACGCGTCTTCTTCCGCTGCACGATCTCCTCTTGGACAGGTTCATGGCTCGTCGTAATCATGGGGACGAGTCGGACACCCTTCCAACAGATGACGAAGACAGCTCCCTTCCGCCGCCACTGTGTCTCTCCTCTTGCCAGATGTTGCTGATGGCTAGCGTACCTCTTGAGGGAATTCGGGGCCCCACGCACCAACCGAAGGGTACCACTGACGTGAACCACCTGCATCATACAGTTCCTGGGCCAGGGATACCGAGTTATAATAATTATCCATAAACAGGTGGTATCCCTGGTTACGGAAACGATCCACAAGCTCGAAAACAGTGTCACGCATCGTGGAGAAGACCCCGGAATACACCGAAAAGTCCACGACGTAGCCAGTGTTGGCCTCGGTAATAAAAAAAAATTTCACGCCATATTTCTTCGGCTTCTTGGGGTTATACACTTTGATGCTTAGACGTCCTTTGTAAGGCATCATCCCCTCATCTAAAGAAAGGTTCTTTCCAGGAATCACGAGAGTTTTACAGCGTCACGAATATATTCCAACACTGGGCGCACTAAAATGAGGCGATCAGAGTTATTCCGGGGTATGGCCCTTCGGTTGAAGGCGTTTAAAATATCTGTCCAACGCCAGGAAAGTATCACGGGGCATAATGCCGGGCACATAGGGCGTACATAAAAGAAAATTACGCCTCCAATACATCCTGACGTCGGCAGCAGGAATCAATCCAAAAAAAACGTGGAGCCCCAAAAAATGCGCCATGTCAGAGAGGTCGCAGCCTCGCCAGTGATAAGATAATGTCGTGCGTAGTTCATCACGGCAATACCTGGCGTAGTCCACCGTCTCTGCTACCAGGTACTCCAGCAATTCCCGCGTAAGGAAAAGCTGAACAAAACCCAGAGCAGTCAGGGGAACAGGTACGGTGAGGCCAGGATTTGCCGTAAATGGATGCATGGTAGGTGGTGTGGGGTCCTCTGTCCACCCATCGTCGCTCTCGGACGACCCTAGGCTAGCACGACTATCCACGACCTTCTACGTGCCCCTGCGCGCGCGCGCGCGCGGGCACGAGCGCGGCACGATTTCCCACACGAACCCCCCTCACTGGCCCATCTCCCTCACTCAAGCCTTCGCTTTTCTGTATCCCCATCATCATCACCAACAAAACTTGATCCTAAATCATCGTCCTCCCCCTCCTCAGATTCCCCCTCATAAGCACTATAACTACTAAATTCTAGTTCACTTTCGGGATGTGACCCCTCGAACGGACATTGGGGGCAAATAATCCTCGTCATCACTATGATCGGGAGTAATGTCCTCGTCACTGGATGACCAACCGCCATCAAAATGAGGACTTGCCAAATGCTCTCGATCGAGCTCCGATAAATAATCGTCAATGTCTCTTTGTTTGAGCCCTCCCAAATTCCTACGAATGCCCTAAGGATGGGCACGATGTTTCCTTGGGTTACTAACGGCAAATGAGGCCCATTCGAAGCACTTTCATCGACACGTGTCGCACAGAACGGCGTTGAGGAGCGAGGTCAGGTTGGGTGCTGGGTCCTTCGCCAGCATCCAAGTCCAAAACTCTTCTAACACGATCCCTTCCGACGGGTAAAACGCGCCTTTCTTCGCGTGTCATAAGCGACGGTCAGACATCTCTATGAACGTCTGTACCAACACAAATGTTCAAAGTCTCGCACAAGCTCAGTCAAACACGATTGCGGCAAAAGATCGCTGACGGATGATGCTACGATGATGCTGGCTGGAGCGAGAAGGAAGGATTCCGCGCATGCGCACTTGGGTCACGCTTCAAAACAAAACAAGGCCTTGATCCGTGATCTCCCAGCATCCCCCAAGGCGCGTGATTCAAAAGTTTTCGGCTGGTAGGCCTATAAGTATTTTTTCCGCGAATTTTAAAAAAAACTTTTTTGAGTCGAGCGTATGGTACGTCCAAATCGGCATACGGGAGACATTTGACTCGACGTTTAATACGTCCAATCGGCGTAAGAGGGTTAAACAAATTCAGTTTATAGTGATGAGATGATTAAACAAATTCAGTTTAAGGTGATGAGATGATTAAACAAATTCAGTTTATAGTGATGAGATGATTAAACAAACAAAAATTCAGTTTATAGTGATGAGATTGATTAAAACAAATTCAGTTTTCATAGTTATGAGATGATTAAAAACAAATTCAGTTCATAGTTATGAGATGATTAAACAATTCAGTTTTTATAGTGATGAGATGATTAAAAGAAATTCAGTTTAAGGTGATGGAGATGATTAAACAAATTCAGTTTATAGTGATGAGATGATTAACAAATTCAGTTTATAGTGATGAGATGATTAAACAAATTAAGTTTATAGTGATGAAGATTGATTAAACAAATTCAGTTCATAGTTTATGAGATGATTAAACAAATTCAGTTCATAGTTATGAGATGATTAAACAAATTCAGTTTTATAGTGATGGAGATGATTAAAGAATTCAGTTTAAGGTGATGAGATGATTAAACCAATTCAGTTCAAGATGATGATGAGATGATTAAACAAATTCAGTTTATAGTGATGAGATGATTAAACAAATTCAGTTCATAGTTATGAGATGATTAAACAAATTCGGTTTATAGTGATGAGATGATTAAAAGAAATTCAGTTTTAAGGGGATGAGATGATTAAACAAATTCAGTTTATAGCATTGAGATGATTAAACAAATTCAGTTTATAGTGATGAGATGAGTAAACAAATTCAGTTCATAGTTATGAGATGATTAAACAAATTCAGGTTATAGTGATGAGATGATTAAAAGAAATTAAGTTTAAGGTGATGAGATGATTAAAACAAATTCAGTTTAAGGTGATGAGATGATAAACAAATTCAGTTTATAGTGATGAGATGATTAAACAAATTCAGTTCATAGTTAAGAGATGATTAAACAAATTCAGTTTATAGTGATGAGATGATTAAAAGAAATTCAGTTTAAGGTGATGAGATGATTAAACAAATTCAGTTTATAGTGATGAGATGATTAAACAAATTCAGTTTATAGTGATGAGATGATTAAACAAATTCAGTTTAGAGTGATGAGATGATAAAAGAAATTCAGTTTAAGGTGATGAGATGACTAAATAAAATTAGTTTAAGATGGTGACGAGATGATTATATATATATGTATATGAATGAACTTGATCACGAAGTATATAAAACGTGATGCTATGTATAAGTAAAGGTTTTTTGCCACGAAGGAAAAAATGAAAAAGCGAGATAGCCAAGTACTTTCGGTCCTGTTCGGACCCTTTACTGAAGGCAAACTGATTTTACAGAGGACAACATAGTCAAAAGAAGGCTTAATATACAAACTGACACTACAAGATTAGCAATAAGGGCGATTTCACCTCTACAGAAAGGAGGAACTGCCTGAGGGTAGCCACACCTTGAAAGATACACGCAGTAAACAAGTTTATTCTTCCAGAAAACAGTACATTTTGAAAAAAAACACGAAGCATTATACAATTTAATATCATGAATTTTACACAAATTTTCCCAAAAAATTATTATTAATGAAAAGACGAAAGAAAATATAAATATAAATATCGAGCAAGAGATAGAGGGAGAGAATATCGAACCAGAGAGAGAGAGAGAGAGAGAGAGAGAGAGAGAGAGAGAGAGAGAGAGAGAGAGAGCAGCAGCAGCAGCAATAACAACTATATACATGTGGGACTAATCTATTAGTTGTTCATTTATTTTAAGGTCCTTCAAATGGTACATTGTCAGACTAAGATTTAGGTTGTTTTTATTAGTGATTTGTATAATTGCCGATTCCAGTAAATTTCTTGAAACATAATCATTAGATCTAGCAATTACCGAGGTATCACCCCAATTAATACAATGAGATTTTTCACTCAGATGGATAAACAGTGCATTTGAAGTCTGGGCTGTTCTAACTGAATACATATGCTGCTTAATACGTACATCATAAATTTTTACTTGACTGACCAACGTAAAACGATGGGCAATCCTTACAAGGAATTTTGTAAATGATGTTGTTATTTGTTACGGGACTATTCTTAATTAGCATATCTTTAATGGTATTGTTATAAGAGAACACTACATTAACGTTAAACGATTTAAATATTGATTTTATGGTTTCAAATCCACGAAAGTAAGGTAAGCTAAGTACATTTTTAGGCATTTCTTTTCATTAATAGCAACACTATAAAAACTTTTTGTGAGCTTTTTGTATAACATAAATCAATTAAATGAGGTGGGTAGCAGAGATCGTTTCCTGTCTTTATGTATTCTATTTCTTGGATATTAAGCCTTCTTTTGACTATGTTGTCCTCTGTAAAATCAGTTTGCCTTCAGTAAAGGGTTCGGACCGAAAGTACTCGGCTATCTCGCTTTTTCATTTTTTTTCTTTGTGGCAAAAAACCTTTATTTATATGTATATATGTATATATATATATATATATATATATATATATATATATATATATATATATATATATATATATGTATATGCGTGTGTGTGTTTAAATTGTTCTCCTACGGGATGTGCTGGGAATTGCAACCCTTACAAGAACAACAGAAAAACTGTAAATTGCAAAGGGTTTTGATTTTTTTTTTTGTCTATAAATGAGCTACAATCAGCATTTATTATAATACACCAAATATAGAAATATGATGATGAAAAGTAGGTACGAAATGTCATTTCTGGGCCAAGGGACTTTCAAAGGCAATCCACTCAAGAAGTTAACGGCACATGGACAAAACTCAAACTTTACCCTCAAGACATGATGGTAACTTTCGTTGAAAGACACATACAGTAAAGTGATGGATGATGTGTGTGTGTGTGTGTGTGTGTGTGTGTGTGTGTGTGTGTGTGTGTGTAAGAAGTAAAGAGAAGAGAGTCGCCATGAAAAAGCCCTAATGCGAGAACAACGACGACCTCAGGCAAGGGAAGCTTGTGGACAAACGATAGATGTCGTTCCTCAGAGCGGCAATTTCTCAAGCGACAGAACCTCTCTCTCTCTCTCTCTCTCTCTCATCGTATGTATTTATGAGAAAAACTATTCATGAGTGAAAATAAAGAAGGAGCTTATATTTCCCTGTTTTTTGGTTGTCCAGGGAAACAACATTCTCTCTCTCTCCTACTTATTGCAAAGGACAGAAGCCCAAAAGAGACTTTGCTACCCAAAACCAAAAATGTCTCCACGTCACCTAAAGCCGAAAAGAGGTCACAGGTCACAATTCACTTCCAACTTAGGTCAATTCCCACCTCCGCTGACCTTCAGTGACCTTTTCACCAAAAAGGCGACGCCATATTCTCCAAAGAGCTCCAGAAGAAAGGAGGAGGAGGAGCTATTGGCTCCACAATAAAGCGAATGGAAGTCTTCCTTAATGAAAGGTGCCAGATACCTCCATAACAAGGCCATAACAACAACAACTTTTTCTTCTTCTTCCTCTTCTGAGGCCCATACGGTCATTTCTCTCTCTGAACGGATCCAAAGTAGGCGATTGTCAACAGCCTCTTCTTCTTACAACCTCCTTTCAGGAAAGAGAGAGAGAGAGAGAGAGAGAGAGAGAGAGAGAGAGAGAGAGAGAGAGAGAGAGAGAGTGTCCTTTATTAGGTTACTGAGGCCTCAACCCACAACCATCTATTCTAGCCGTAGGTTAGTTTACATCGAGGGTGGAGATTAGGCAAAGCAACACCCCCCACCAGCTAGGTATAGCCAGCACCCTTGATTTAAGTTCTGAGGTCTGAGAGGGCAAAGCCCGCCCAGCTAAGTAAGGCCCCTATACAAATGTACAAAATAGAACAGACCCAATTACAACCTCCTGGCTGAACCATAGAAAACAGGTTATGGTCAATAGTTCAACCGGCAGAAGCCTTACTTTGCACCAACCCAAAATGTAGAAATGACCATCACAGAAGAAATCTTAAAAGAATTCTATTCAAATATAATAGCCACTATGCCTGCCTCCGCCAGATACCTTTAGTTTTCGTCAAGGCAATGCTCGTAACATACCCAGCTGGATTGCCTTGGTTAAAGGTCTGTATACACTCAAGAAATGTTTTTACTGTGAAGCAAAATGGTGGCCCAAGGTAAAGGCACTTTCTCCTACCAATAAGACAGGCAAGAGCAGGGTTCAAACTTCCTCTTAAGCACTGCAGACTGAGTGAAAAGCAACTAAGAGCAAGTGCAATGTCTCCAAAATTAGACTTGGGAAATTACCCTCATCTTTGGAATGCATTCATTCCATAAATCCCAAAACTATGCAGCTATCACGGAGAGTAGGAGAAGCCATCTGTGATGAGGCTATTGCAAGAATGTGGGGTGATCACAACAGCGCTTTCCTAAATTGTGAAAATAACAAGTCAAAACTCCTATAGTTCAGTCAATAACTCCTCACTGACATGCTACCTCGTCAGGGATAGGCCTGTCCAAACATAAGGCCACATTCCTTAGGTCTATATCCTGGACAAATTCCCAAAGCTGAAATAGTTTTGGTCTTAATAAAATGTTCCTAAAACCCAAAAATACTACTTTAATAAGTACTCTAACTTCTGTGGCAAAATAGGACCCTGTCAGGCTATTCTATCATAACCAACCCATTAACATGGCCTGCCTACCGTTTGAAATTAATTCAAGACTATGGATAACCTACTGCCTTGGTGGTAGACATTCAAAATTTGTCAAAATAACTAATGCTCTTCCTTTGACCTCACCTATTTCAGCAACCAATCTAAGTATGACTTAAATAATTGGGTTAGGTATTAAGATACAGATTTTTACCATATTAATTTTCTGCCTTGAAACCATTCTGAAATTACTTAAACCCTATAGTTTACCTTACACCATGAAAATCAACAACCCCCCATCACAACAAACCTCTCAATATTTTTGGTATAGCTACATCACTTAGCCTGATCTACCCACGTTACCTCATTTAATTGATTTATGTTATCAAAAAGCTCACAAAAAGTTTTATAGTGTTGCTATTAATGAAAAAATTAAATGCCTAAAAATGTACTTAGCTTACCTTACTTTCGTGATTTGAAACCATAAAATCAATATTTAAATCGTTTAACGTTAATGTAGTGTTCTCTTATAACAATACCATTTAAAGATATGCTAATTAAGAACATAGTCCCGTAACAAATAACAACATCATTTACAAAATTCCTTGTAAGGATTGCCCATCGTTTTACGTTGGTCAGTCAAGTAAAAAATTTATGTGTACGTATTAAGCAGCATATGTATTCAGTTAGAACAGCCCAGACTTCAAATGCACTGTTTATCCATCTGAGTGAAAAATCTCATTGTATTAATTGGGGTGGATACCTCGGTAATTGCTAGATCTAATGATTATGTTTCAAGAAATTTACTGGAATCGGCAATTATACAAAATCACTAATAAAAACAACCTAAATCTTAGTCTGACAATGTACCATTTGAAGGACCTTAAAATAAATGAACAACTAATAGATTAGTCCCACATGTATATAGTTGTTTATTGCTGCTGCTGCTGCTGCTCTCTCTTCTCTCTCTCTCTCTCCGTCTCTCTCTCTCTCTCTCTCTCTCTCTCTCTCTCTCTCGGTTCGATATTCTCTCCCTCTATCTCTTGCTCGATATTTATATTTATATTTTCTTTCGTCTTTTCATTTAATAATAATTTTTGGGAAAATTGTGTAAAAATTCATGATATTAAATTGTATATGCTTCGTGTTTTTTCAAAATGTACTGTTTTCTGGAAGAATAACTTGTTTACTGCGTGTATCTTTCAAGGTGTGGCTACCCTCAGCAGTTCCTCCTTTCTGTAGAGTGAAATCGCCCTTATTGCTAATCTTGTAGTGTCAGTTTGGATATTAAGCCTTCTTTTGACTATGTTGTCCTCTGTAAAATCAGTTTGCCTCAGTAAAGGGTCCGAACAGGACCGAAAGTACTTGGCTATCTCGCTTTTTCATTTTTTCCTTCGTGGCAAAAAACCTTTACTTATACATAGCATCACGTTTTATATACTTCGTGATCAAGTTATTCATATATACATATATAATATAATCATCTCGTCACCATCTTAAACTAATTTTATTTAGTCATCTCATCACCTTAAACTGAATTTCTTTTAATCATCTCATCACTTTAAACTGAATTTCTTTAATCATCTCATCACCTTAAACTGAATTTGTTTAATCATCTCATCACCATAAACTGAATTTGTTTAATCATCTCATCACCTTAAACTGAATTTCTTTTAATCATCTCATCACTAAAACTAACTGAATTTGTTTAATCATCTCTTAACTATGAACTGAATTTGTTTAATCATCTCGTCACCTTAAACTGAATTTCTTTAATCATCTCATCACCTTAAACTGAATTTCTTTAATCATCTCGTCACCTTAAACTGAATTTCTTTTAATCATCTCATCACTATAACCTGAATTTGTTTAATCATCTCATAACTATGAACTGAATTTGTTTACTCATCTCATCACTATAAACTGAATTTGTTTAATCATCTCAATGCTATAAACTGAATTTGTTTAATCATCTCATCCCCTTCCCTTAAACTGAATTTCTTTTAATCATCTCATCACTATAAACCGAATTTGTTTTAATCATCTCATAACTATGAAAACTGAATTTGTTTAATCATCTCATCTATAAACTGAATTTGTTTAATCATCTCATCATCATCTTTGAACTGAATTGGTTTTAATCATTCTCATCACCTTAAAACTGAATTTGTTTTAATCATCTCATCACTATAAAAACTGAAATTTTGTTTAATCAATAATCACTATTAAACTTAATTTTGTTTTAAATCATCTCATAACATAACTGAATTTGTTTAATCATCTCATCACTATAAACTTAATTTTGTTTAATTCATCTCATCTCCTTAACTGAATTTGGTTTTAATCTCTCATCACTATAAACTGAATTTGTTTGTTTAATCATCTCATAACTATGAACTGATGTTTTTTTAATCATCTCATAACTAAACGTTTGTTTAATCTGAATTTGTTTAATCATCTCATCACTATAAACTGAATTTTGTTTAATCATCTCATCACTATAAACTGAATGATTTGTTTAATCATCTCATCACCTAAACTGAATTTGTTTAATCATCTCATCGCTATAAACTGAATTTTGTTTAATCTGTCACCCGATTGAACGTATTAAACGTCGAGTCAAAATGTCTCCCGTATGCCGATCTGACGTTTACCATACGTCGACTCAAAAAAGTTTTTTTTAAAATTCGCGGAAAAATACTTATAGGCCTACCAGCCGAAAACTTTTGAATCACGCTTGGAATGCTGGGGATTGCTGGGGGATGCTGGGGATCACGGATCAAGGCCTTGTTTGTTTTGAAGCGT
Organism: Macrobrachium nipponense; assembly: GCF_015104395.2. Classification (NCBI taxonomy): domain Eukaryota; kingdom Metazoa; phylum Arthropoda; class Malacostraca; order Decapoda; family Palaemonidae; genus Macrobrachium; species Macrobrachium nipponense. The sequence continues at coordinate 26,129,690 of NC_061096.1, forward strand.
GACCCAAGTGCGCATGCGCGGAATCCTTCCTTCTCGCTCCAGCCAGCATCATCGTAGCATCATCCGTCAGCGATCTTTTTGCCGCAATCGTGTTTGACTGAGCTTGTGCGAGACTTTGAACATTTGTGTTGGGTACAGAACGTTCATAGAGATGTCTGAACCGTCGTATGACACGCGAAAGGCGCGTTTTTACCCGTCGGAAGGGATCGTGTTAGAAGAGTTTTGACTTGGATGCTGGCGAAGGACCCAGCACCCAACCTGACCTCGCTCCTCAACGCCCGTTTCTGTGCGACCACGTGTCGATTGAAAGTGCTTCGAATGGGCCTCATTTGCCGTTAGTAACCCCAAGGAAACATCGGTGCCATCCTTAGGGGCATTCGTAGGAATTTGAGGGCTCAAAACAAAGAGACATTGACGATTATTTATCGGAGCTCGATCGAGAGCATTTGGCAAGTCCTCATTTTTTTGATGGCGTTGGTCATCCAGTGACGAGGACATTACTCCCGATCATAGTGATGACGAGGATTATTTGCCCCCAATGTCCGTTCGAGGGTCACATCCCGAAAGTGAACTAGAATTTAGTAGTTATAGTGCTTATGAGGGGGAATCTGAGGGAGGGGGAGGACGATGATTTTTTAGGATCAAGTTTTTGTTGGTGATGATGATGGGGATACAGAAATGCGAAGGCTTGAGTGAGGAGATGGGCCAGTGAGGGGGGTTCGTGTGGGAAATCGTGCCCGCGCTCGTGCCCGCGCGCGCGCGCGCGCAGGGCCAGTAGAAGGTCGGATAGTCGTGCTAGCCTAGGGTCGTCCGAGAGCGACGATGGGTGGACAGAGGACCCCCACACCACCTACCATGCATCCATTTACGGCAAATCCTGGCCTCACCGTACCCACCTGTTCCCCTGACTGCTCTGGGTTTTGTTCAGCTTTTCCTTACGCGGGAATTGCTGGAGTACCTGTAGCAGAGACGGTGGACTACGCCAGGTATTGCCGTGATGAACTACGCACGACATTATCTTATCACTGGCGAGGCTGCGACCTCTCTGACATGGCGCATTTTTGGGGCTCCACACGTTTTTTTTTTGGATTGATTCCTGCTGCCGACGTCAGGATGTATTGGAGGCGTAATTTTCTTTTATGTCGCCCTATGTGCCCGGCATTATGCCCCGTGATACTTTCCTGGCGTGGACAGATATTTTAACGCCTTCAACCGAAGGGTCCATACCCCGGAATAACTCTGATCGCCTCATTTTAGTGCGCCCAGTGTTGGAATATATTCGTGAACGCTGTAAAACTCTCGTGATTCCTGGAAAGAACCTTTCTTTAGATGAGGGGATGATGCCTTACAAAGGACGTCTAAGCATCAAAGTGTATAACCCCAAGAAGACCGAAGAAATATGGCGTGAAATTTTTTTTTGTTTTTTTTTACCGAGGCCAACACTGGCTACGTCGTGGACTTTTCGGTGTATTCCGGGGTCTTCTCCACGATGCGTGACACTGTTTTCGAGCTTGTGGATCGTTTCCGTAACCAGGGATACCACCTGTTTATGGATAATTATTATAACTCGGTATCCCTGCCCAGGAACTGTATGATGCAGGTGTTCACGTCAGTGGTACCCTTCGGTTGGTGCGTGGGGCCCCGAATTCCCTCAAGAGGTACGCTAGCCATCAGCAACATCTGGCAAGAGGAGAGACACGTGGCGGCGGAAGGGAGCTGTCTTCGTCATCTGTTTGGAAGGGCGTGTCCGACTCGTCCCCATGATTACGACGAGCCATGAACCTGTCCAAGAGGAGATCGTGCAGCGGAAAGAAGACGCGTCGACAGGGCCGAGTTGTGTATGAGCAGTTTCGTGTTTGAGCGCCCTACCGTCATTGGGCACTACAATAGGCACATGGGAGGAGTTGATCTCTTTGATCAACTCATCCAATTATTACCCTCCTTTCGCCAGAGAACCAGAAGGTTGGACAGAAAAGCTCCTCAAATACATCCTTCAGTTGGCCCTCCAAAATGCCTACGTACTCTACTGTGGGTACTACGGTCCCGATCTACGGAGGATGAGCCACTTACAGTTCCCTTGAGGCAGCCGGGGAAGCCCTCATCAACTTGATCCCATGAGTGGCCCTCCATGTCCTGCCCCCTGCCCCGCCCCCGAGCTGTAGATCTACCCATAGAGGAAAGGGCAGGACCTTCGGGGTGCCAACTTCGGTCATCCTTCTGCCGACGCCCCTGCTGCTGACGCCCCTGCTGCGCCGCCGCCCCTGCTGCCGCCGCCCCTCTGCTGACGCCCCTGCTGCCGCCGCCCCTGCTGACGCCCCCCACCCGCGCCCCTTCTCGTCGGGTAGTGGACCCTCCGTGTCGGCTAATGCCAGGGGATCACACACTGGATCTCCTAGAAGGGCGCAGGCAGAAACGGTGCCGGGTGTGCCATAGAATGGCAGAAGGAGACAACCCGGTTCTTCTGTCGCACCTGCAAGATAGCTCTATGCAGGTTCGGGAGTGTGACCGCAAATACCACAGTGTGGCCTTGTATGGAGTGCGACTCAGCGGCGGTCAAGGGAGGGCGCACGGAACCGCGCCCGATCCCAGCGGCCGTAAGGGCGCGCGTCTCCCTCCTCCACCTGTACCTCGTCATGTCGAGAGGAAAAAAATGCAAGACTCTTCAATGGAGGAGGGAGAAAAACAAGAATAGACGAAGAGTCAGGATTACGAAGTGAGTATTCTGCATTTATTTTATATTTAGTTTTATATTTATTACAATTTTTTATATATCTGAATGTGTGCATGATAAAATAATAATAAGACATTTCATTGTATGCGAAAAGAGAAGTGTCACCTGCATTCCTTTTATTTATGTATTGGTACCAGAATCGAAGAATGTAATATATATTTTTATTTTACGTATAAAAAAAATTATATAATATACGATATCTAATTTATATATATATATATATATATATATTAATATATGATCTATATCTATATATATATCTATATAATTATATCTTATAAATATTTTTTTTGGGGGGTAAGCAAATTACTTACAGGTCTAGTAATATTCAATCATTTATCTTCATTTTAAAAACTTATTTGCAAGTCTCTAGAACAATATCTCGATTTATGGTGAATATTTGAAAAAAAATATTTTTATTCCGTCCGCGCGCCGATTCTCGGCCGAAAATCTCGGAAACGCGTAGGTCACATTCTCTATATTTGTGCCTTTTCATATTACGCTTATTTTATAGTTTTATATATGGAAATGTTGCGCAAAAACATGCAAAATATAACAAAAAAAATATGGAAGGTTTTGTAGCATTTATCATTTTTGAAATATTTGCCAATATAAAGTTACGATAAGTACGAAAAAAACTACGATCGGTCACTTGACTCAACCGGAGAAAAAAAAAAGGTAAAAAAACGAAAAAAAGGGCATTTTACAAACATAAAAATATTACATTCTAGTATATCAATCATTTATCTTCATTTTAAAACATATTGCAAGTCTCTAGAAACAATATCTCGATTTATGGTGAATTTTTGAAAAAAATAATTTTTTCCCCTCCGCGCGACGATTTTTTGTCGGCCCGCAAAATCTCGGAAATCGCCGGTAGGTCACATCTCCTAATATTTATTGGTTGTCTTTTATTTTTTCATTTTTATTACGCTTTTTTGTTTTGTTAAGGTTTATATAAAAAATATAAATTTGTGCGCAAAAAAACTATGCAAAACAATATAAACAAAAAACATATTGGAGGTTGTAGCATTTTATCATTTTATTTTGAAATATTTTTTGCATCCCCTAAAGTAAACGAGAAATAGTACGCCAAAAAAAACTACGATCGGTCAACTTTGTTGACTCAACCGAAAGGTTAAAAAAAAAACGATTTATAACATAAAAATCTTACAGTCTATTAATAAAAATCCACTTCATGTTTTTATTCAAATTTCATTTTTACTTCATTTTAAAAACATATTGCAAGTCTCTATAACAATATCCCGATTTATGGTGAATTTGTGAAAAAAAATAATTTTTTCCCCTCCGCGGCGACGATTTTCGGCCGAAAACTCGGGAAACCCGCGTAGGGCAATTCTTCCTTAATATTTGTTTGCCTTTTTTTCATCTTACGCTTTTTTTAAAGGTTTATATATGGAAATGTGCGCAAAAACATGCACAAATAACAAAAAAAAATATTGGAAGGTTGGTAGCATTTATTCATTTTTTGAAAATATTTGCATATAAATACGATAAGTACGAAAAAAAATACGACGGTCAACTTTGCTAACGCGAAAGGTAAAAAAACGCCAATTTATAACATAAAATTCTTACAGTCTCGTAAATTAAATTCAATTTATTTCTTCATTTTTAAAACCCATTTGTTCAAAGTTCTCTAAAACAATATCTCGATTTATGGTGAATTTATGAAAAAATAATTTTTTCCCCTCCGCGCGACGATTTTCGGCCGAAATCTCGGAACGCGTAGGTCACATTCTCCTAATATTTGTGCCTTTTCATATTGCGCTTTTTTTAAAGGGTTATATATGGAAAAGAGATGTGCGCAAAAAACATGCACAATATACAAAAATATTGGAAGGTTGTAGCATTTATCATTTTTGAAATATTTGCATATAAAGTACGATAAGTACGAAAAAAACTAATCGATCGGTCAAACTTTGACTCAACCCGAAAAGGTAAAAAAACGCATATATAACATAAAAATCATACAGTCTCGTAATATTCAATCATTTATCTTCATTTTAAAACATATTGCAAGTCTCTACAACAATATCTCGATTTATGGTGAATATTTGATTTGAAAAAATATTTTTATTCCGTCCGCGCGCCGATTCTCGGCCGAAAATCTCGGAAACGCGTAGGTCACATTTCTCCTAATATTTGTGCCTTTTTCATATTACGCTTTTTTTTAAACTTTTTAAAGTTTTATATATGAAAATGTGCGCAAAAACATGCCACAATATAACAATATTGGAAGGTTGTAAGCATTTATCATTTTTGAAATATTTGCATATAAATACGATAAGTACGAAAAAAACTACGATCGGTCACTTTGACTCAACCCGAAAGGTTCAAAAAAAAAACGCATTTATAAAACATAAAAATCTTTACAGTCTCGTAATATTCAATCATTTATCTTCATTTTAAAAAACATGATTGCCCCCAAAGTCTCTACAACAAATATCTCGATTTATGGTGAAAATATTTGAAAAAAATATTTTTATTCCCGTCCCCCCCGCGCGCCGATTCTTCGGCCCGAAAATCTGGAAACGCGGTAGGTACATTCTCCCTAATATTTGTGCCTTTTCATATTACGCTTTTTTTTTAAAGTTTTTTATATATGAAAAATGTGCGCAAAAACATGCACAATATAACAAAAATTATTGGAAGGTTGTTATCATTTCTCATTTTTTTTATATTGCATATAAAGTACGATAAGTACGAAAAAAAAAACAAAAAAAACTACGATCGGTCAACTTTGACTCAACCGAAAAGGTAGCACGCATTTATAACATATAAATCTTACAGTCTAGTAATATTCAATCATTTATCTTCACTTTTTAAAACATATTGCAAGTCTCCTAGAACAATATCTCGATTTATGGTGAATATTTGAAAAAAATATTTTTTTTTATTCCGTCCGCGCGACCGATTCTCGGCCGAAATACTCGGAACGCGTAGGTCACAATTCTCCTAATATTTGAGCCTTTTCATATTACGCTTTTTTTTAAAGTTTTTTATATAGAAAATGTGCGCAAAAACATGCACAATATAACAAAAATTATTGGAAGGTTGTAGCATTTCTCATATTTTTTATATTTGCATATAAAAAAAAACTTTTAACAAAATTCGACATTCGGTCAACTTTAACTCGTTCGAAATGGTAAAAAACTGCATTTGTAAGCTAAAACTCTTACAGTATCGTAATATTCAATCATTTTCCTTCATTTCGAACAAATTGCAAGTCTCTATAACAATATTTCGATTTATGGTGAATTTTTTAAAAAATTATTTTTTTACATCCGCGCGCTACGAATTCATGCATCATTTTGTGATAATATTTTCCTCTGTGTTTGCTTTTATCGTTTTACAATGTGTTATTATATCAAAATGATCGCAATTTAGTGCACAGTTACAACGAAAAAAAAAAGTAACTTGTTACCTCTAACCGTTTGGCGCACAGCGCGATTTGAATACAATTATGTATGAATTTTTTTTTTTTCGCTACCATATATCGCATTATTTATATAGATAATGATATTATTTTTCATTTCTGATGATTGCATTCTAACTTCAGGCAATGACAAAAAAACAACGGAGCCAAAATGAACCTCTTAATCTTCAAAAGTACGCGCGCTGTAAATTTTTGAAAAAATTATTTTTTCCACTTCCGCGCTCACTCCAAACCAGGCCCGGCATACGAGAGACGTTTTTTGATTTTTAGGGCCCCGGCGTAAGAGGGTTAATCAATCTCATCACCTTAAACTGAATGAGTTTAATCATCTTATCACTATAAACTGAATTTTGTTTTAATCATCTCATCACTATAAACTGAATTTGTTTAATCATACTCATCACTATAAACTGAATTTTTTTAATCATCTCATCATTTTAAACTGAATTTGTTTAATCATCTCGTCACTTTAAACTGAATTTGTTAATCATCTCATCACTATAAACTGAATTTTGTTTAATCATCTCATCACTTTAAACTGAATTTGTTAATCATCTCATCACTATAAATTTGAATTGTTTAATCATCTCATCACTATAAACTGAATTTGTTTAATCATCTCATCACTTTAAACTGAATTTGGTTTAATCATCTCATAACTATGAACTGAATTTGTTAATCATCTCATCACCTTAAACTGAATTTGTTTATTCATCTCATAACTATGAACTGAATTTGTTTAATCATCTCATAACCCTTAAACTGAATTTGTTTAATCATCTCATCACTATAAACTGAATTTTTGTTTATCATCTCATAACTATGAACTGAATTTGTTTAATCATCTCATCACCTTAAACTGAATTTGTTTAAAACTGAATTTGTTTGATCATATCATAACTATGAACTGAATTTGTTTAATCATCTCATCACCTTAAAACTTTGTTTAATCATCTCATCACTATGAACTGAATTTTTTTAATCATCTCATCACCTTGAACTGAATTTGTTTAATCATCTCATCACTATAAACTGATTTTTTTTAATCATCATCATCCCTTGAACTGAATTTGTTTAATCATCTCATCACCTTAAACTGAATTTGTTTAATCATCTCATCACTATAAACTGAATTTTTTTAATCATCTCATCACCTTGAACTGAATTTGTTTAATCACCTTATCACTTTAAACTGAATTTGTTTAATCATCTCATCACTTTAAACTGAATTTGTTTAATCATCTCATCCACTATAAACTGAATTTGTTTAATCATCTCATCACTATAAACTGAATTTGTTTAATCATCTCATCACCTTAAACTGATTTTTTTAATCATCTTATCACTACCTTAAACTGAATTTTTTTAAAAATCCATCTCATCACCTTAAACTGTATGTTTTTAATCATCTCATCGCCACATTGAAATGAATTTCTTTAATCATCTCATCACCTTAAGCTGAATTTCTTTGATCATGTCATCACCTGTAACTGAATTAACTTTAATCATCTCATCACCTTGAG
>NC_061096.1:26137900-26371926 GCF_015104395.2 Macrobrachium nipponense
ATCGGTCCAAGCGGACTAGTTAATACGACTTGGTTGAATCAATATTTACCTGTGTTAGCTACATTCAGTGATGAAATGAGCAAAATTGGTAAAATATGTTGTGTGGCTATAATGAAAAAGAATTTATCCCTGTTGGAGGAAAGTGTGGAAGATTTTATATATGAAAAACTTGTTAGCTAATTTAAAAGCTTTGAGGTGTTAGATGAAACGTCGTCTTTGATGCATGGTCGGGAAAGTGCTGGAGAAGATGTTTGTGGTATATACTAGGGCTGTGATGTGAAGGAACAGGTTAGAAAATATATAGTAGCCATATGTTTCGTTGAAGTATTGTTTTGAAAAAGCGAATGAGTATATATCGCGTTCGTGTTTGTACAGTTTTTCTCTAATGTATGTATTTGTATGGAATATTAATTCATTCCCCTGTATTTAGCATTGGTTACAAATATAAAATAACAATTCCGTCTGTAATTTGATTTTTTCAACCTTCTTTCAACTCGGTATAATAAATAAACAAAATTGAAATGTGTACCTTGTCCTCGTATTCGGTATGGAGATTATGACTCAAATTCTATGATAAATAAAATTTCACATGGGGGTGAAGTCAGCTTGGCAGATATGGACAAGGTTTCTCGTTTCTCGTGCTTCGTGTGTGTGTGTGTGTGCGTGATTCATCATCAGATAACATCGACCCTGATGGTTATTGGGGGAGATATCAAATTGATAAATATATGTATCACATGAGGATGAAGTTCAGTCGCCAAATATCCTTTTATCATGATACTCTGAATATCTAAGCAGCTGTGTATATAGATATATATATATATTATATATATATTATATATATATATATATATATATAATATATATATATATATATAATATATATATATAAAAAACAAAATGTAACAGCTGAGAGAGAGGGGGGGAGGGAGGGAGAGAGAGAGAGACTATATTCGCGATGTGCATATACAAATTTAGAGATTTTATAGGAGGAGTATGAGGTAAACGTCCCAGTTACGTTGAAAACAATTAAAGGGGACATGAGTCGCAAAAAATCATTCCCGTAGAGTTACATGACGTCACAAGGTAGAAAAGTGGAGTCAATTTGGTGGGGTGAAATGTTGGTTTTATTCCCGTAGAGTTACGTGACGTCACAGGTGTCGGGGAGGTTAAAGTGGAGTTCAGGGTTGGGGTGAGAAGTTGGTTTGGGTAAATCGGGGTTAAAGAGGTTTTTACCCAAGGGGGTGACGTCCAGTATAGGAAGGTGGAGTCAATTTTGGGGTGGTTGAAGGATGGTTTTATTCCCTTAGAGTTACGTGACGTCACAGGGGGTAGGAAAGGTGGAGTCAATTTGGGGTCGGGGGTTGAAAGGATGGTTTTATTCCCTTAGAGTTACGTGACGTCACAGGGGGTAGGAAAAGTGGAGTCAATTTGGGGTCGGGGGTTGAAAGGATGGTTTTATCACGGAGAGTTGTGTGACGTCACGGGTAGAAAAGTGGAGTCAATTTGGGTCAGTCGAAATGTTGGTTTTATTCGGAGAGTTACGTGACGTCACAGGGGGTTAGGAAAGTGGAGTCAATTTGGTGTCGGGGGGTTGAAAGGATGGTTTTATTCACGGAGAGTTACGTGACGTCACAGGGGTTAGGAAAGGTGGAGTCAATTGGGGTCGGGGGTTGAAAGGATGGTTTTATTCACGGAGAGTTACGTGACGTCACAGGGGTAGAAAAGTGGAGTCAATTTGGGGTCAGGGGTCGAAATGTTGGTTTTATTCCCGGAGAGTTACGTGACGTCACAGGGGGTTAGGAAAGGTGGAGTCAATTTGGGGGGGGCCCCGTGTCGGGGTTGAAAATATGGTTTTATTCCCCTAGAGTTACGTGACGTCACAGGTGTAGAACAGTGGAGTCAATTTGGGGTTGGTGGTGGCGGGTTGAAATGTTGGTTTTATTCCCACGCCCCCAACCCCCTTTTCGACCTCATGTACGTACATGAGCTCATCAATAATGTGGAGTCGATTTGGGGTCAAGGGTGGCCACACCCCCTTTTACACCTCATCTACGTATATCAGCTTATAAGACAAGTGGAGTCTATTTGGGGTTAGGGGGGCCACGCCCCTAATATGAGCTCATATACGTACGAGCTTGTAAGACAAATGGAGTCAATTATGACTCATGTACGTATATGAGTTTATAATACAAATGGAGTCAATTTGGGGTCAGGGGTGGCCACGCCCCCCCAGAATAGTGGAGTCTATAAGGGGTCAGGGTGGCCACGCCCCCCAGAACAAGTGGAGTCTAATATGGCCAGACAAGTGGAGTCTATATGGGGTCGGGGTGGGCCACGCCCTTTTTGGGGGTTGCCCCGCCCCATTTTTAGCCTCTCGTACGTACATGAGCTTATCGGAGGGGGAGGGGGGGAGGGGGGGCAGCCACGCCCCTTGGGGGGGGGGGGGCGGGGCTAGAAAAGTGGAGTCTATATGGGGTCTTTTCCTCTACTCTCATGAGTGGACGATTGCAATTTGACAAAACGAATTGAATTATCTGATGGCTCTTCTTAAATCATAATGACGTATGATACCTGTATAGAATTCAGAATGTCTTGTATGTAGCGTTTGTTGTTTGAAGCTTCTGCTTGCTAATCATGTTTACAAATAAAAACACACACTAGTTTTTTTATACAATTATGTGAAAAATTTGGGTTTTTTTTTTCCATTGGCAAGAGCTAGTGAGATAAGAGTATTTTCTTATCGTTACGGATTAGAAACATCAGACGTATTCTTTACGCATGATATCCCACAAGATTTCATAATAATTGACTCTTTTCACACATAATTCGGGTGGAGAAGGCGGGTGTTGGAGATGGGGAGAAGACCAGTGTTGGAGATGGGGGAGAAGGTGGGTGTTGGAGATGGGGAGAAGATCAGTGTTGGAGATGTAGGAGAAGAATAGTGTTGGAGATGGGGAGAAGGCGGATGTTAGAGATGGGGAGAAGAACAGTGTTGGAGATGGGGGAGAAGGCTGGTGTAGGAGACGGGGAGAAGACCAGTGTTGGAAACGGGGAAGAAGGCGGGTGTTGGAGATGGGGGGAATGTGGGTGTCGGAGATGGGGCGGAGAACGGGTGTGGAGAGCAGAGAAGACAGTGTTGGAGATGGGGGAGAAGGCGGGTGTTGGAGATGCAGAGAAGACCAGTGTTGGAGATGGGGGAGAAGGCGGGTGTTGGAGATGCAGAGAAGACCAGTGTTGGAGAGGGGGGAGAAGGCGGGTGTTGGAGTGGGGGGGAAGACGGGTGTTGTAAATGGGGGGTGAGAAGGTGGGTGTTGGATATGGGGGAGAAGGTGAGTGTTGGAGATGGGTGGAGAAGGCTGGTGTTGGCGAGGGGGAGAAGTTGGGTGTTGGAGATTGAGTAGGAGGTGGGTCTTGAAGATGGGGAGGAGGGTGTTGGAGATGGGGGAGAAGGCGGTTGTTTGAGATGGGGGAGAAAGTGGTGGAGATGATTAGCTATAGTTGGCGTTTGGTGTGAAATACCCTGGGAAGTGTTTTGGGTCCAACCTTGGTTGCGTTGCTTATAATCAATCAATGTTTTTCCTTTATATAAAAAATAACACGTTAAAGGTCATTTGACAATACGATACATATACAATATATGTAAATTATGTACAGAATCAACAATTATAGTTATATATTTTTTTTTCATGGCTGAACATACTTGAATTTACCATGTATGTATGTAGATATATATATATATCTATATATTATATATAACATATATATATATATATATATATATATATATACATTAAACCCATACTTATACACTGTCTATACATACTCATTTCACAATATATATATCAGTATATACTAAAATTCCAAGTAACCACGTGTAAAAAGAGAATAAATGTTTTTAAATGATTTACGCAATACGTGACTATTTCTGATCGATCAATGGGGTATGCACAGTCATAGTGTGGGGGGGGGGGGGGCGGGGGGGAGTTTTATCAAAAAGTGGGAAGGAAATTGATGTTGGTTTATTTGGGGGAGTTCCGTGTGGTATACTGGAAGGTGTAGTAGTTGGAGTCTGGGAATATTCTCAACAAATCTGGTGTAGTAGTAAATCTGGAATTTGGTTCATTAACTCTTCATAAAATATTTCAAGAATTATTTGTGGAGGTTCTGAATTAACGAGATATTCATCAAACGTATCTCTTCACTTGTTGATTAAATCGTCGTATATTATAATCTTTGGAAAAAATGGTTTAGATAAATTTAGAGAGAGAGAGAGAGAGAGAGAGAGAGAGAGAGAGAGAACAATATTGGCTAGACTAACAACCTCCTATACAAGATTCTCATATGCGTGCAGTAATTCATAATTCATTCTATTCAAGTGAATGTATGAGTTATTATTATGAATAACTATGAATGAAACACTGAGGCTCCTTCTACCTATGAATGACCTCTCTCTCTCTCTCTTATTTTCGTTCGCCAGTGACATAAAAGAGAATTTCTTTTGTTTATTTGACCACATGTTTAGTGCATGTCTATTTGCATGTGTTTTGACGTAATCACATGTTTAGTGACGTGTATTTTGACGCAATGAATTATTAACACCTTAATATTCTTTGGGAATAGTGTGTGCGTTTGTAAACACAAATGCGCCGCGCACACACATCCTCCTTCCTCCTAGGCTCATTTGGAGCCCATTTACTCAGTCTGGGTGAGAGTGTACAAAAAAGGCTGTCTTGCTGTGTATCCGTATGCATGTATATATACGTATGTAAGTGTATATACTTTGCAATTATATATATATATATATATATATTATATATATATATATATATATATATATATATATGTGTGTGTGTGTGTGTGTGTGTGTGTGTGTGTGTGTAGTGTGTGTGGTGTGTGTGTGTGTGTGTGTGTTTGCGCAGAATGTGGATAATTGCCTAATGTGTACATTAAGCAAGCAGTTTGCATAAAGTTTACAATTTGTTAACATTAGGCCAAACAGGCCTGTTGTTCAAATTATGCAGCTCAATTTTGCCCGATGTGAATACGACTGCCTAATCTAAACATATATTATGATTTAGTGTAGAAATGGAAATTAATCCAACAGACAACCCAGGGGAGGTTGCAAGAGAATGCAACATGGTTAATGTAGAGACAGTTTAAAGAATTCCAATTTATTTGAATAAATACAAACATCAGTAAAAGGGAAATAAGTCAATAGATCTCAGGGTTCAGTTGAGTCCAATCAGAAATTTTTGCATGATCTGCCCGGGTGACAGCGCGATTTGCATTTCAATTTTTTTCTTAGGCAGCTGCATCGTCCTGATGTACATTGAGTAGTACATTGCCCACCAGTGGCTCTTGCTATTGCTGTTCTAATCGATAGGCAGATATCAGGAACCTGTTCAGACTTCATCAGGGGATGTTTGATTGCACTTAGATCGGCTGCTGTAAATGTTGGTCCAAGAATTCCCTCCTGACAACCTACAGCGTATAGTCCATCTTGTTCCTTGAGGACGACCACTAAAAGGTTTTTAGGATCTGTTGGACCACGATCGACATCCGGGACCCTCAGCGTAGCACACTGACCAATGGATAATGGCTAAAGCAGGTGTTTGCCGCGTCTTGTCATCCGTGTTGCTCTCATATATACATACATTTATATATATATATTATATATATATATATATATATATATATATATATAACTATAGATATACATGGAAAGTAGATACTTACATACATATACACATGCATTCAGATACACAGGAAGACAGCCTTTTTTGAACACACTCACCCAGACTGGGTACATGGGCGCCAAATGAGCCTAGGAGGGAGGTTGTGTGTTTGCACGCGTGTGTGTGTGTTTACAAACACACACACTATTCCTAAAGAATATTAAGGTGTTAATAAATATAATTCAATACGTCAAAATACACTTCATTAAACATGTGATTACGTCAAAACACATGCAAATAGACATGCACTTCCAAATAGACATGCACTAAACATGTGGTCAAATAAAGAAATGAAATTCGCTTCTATGTCATTGGCGAACGAAAATACGAGAGAGAGAGAGAGAGAGAGAGAGAGAGAGAGAGAGAGAGAGAGAGAGAGAGAGAGAGAGAGGTCATTCATAGGTAGAAGGAGCCTCAGTGTTTCATTCATAGTTATTCATAATAATAACTCATACATTCACTTGAATAGAATGAATTATGAATTATTGCACGGTAATGAGAATCTTGTATAGGAGGTTGTTAGTCTATCCAATATTGTTCTCTCTCTCTCTCTCTCTCTCTCTCTCTCTCTCTCTCTCTCTCTCTCTCTCTATAAATTTATCTAAGCCATTTTTTCCAAAGATTATAATATACGATGATTTAATCAACGAGTGAAGAGATAAGTTTGATGAATATCTCGTTAATTCAGAACCTCCACAAATAATTCTTAAAATTATTTATAAAAAGTTAATGAACCAAATTCCAGATTTGTTGAGAATATTCCCAGATTACAAACTACTACACCTTCCAGTATACCACACGGAACTCCCCCAAATAAACCAACATTAATTTTCTACCCACTTTTATATGAACCTCCCCCCCCCACACCCAATGACTGTGCATACCCCATTGATTGATCAGAAATAGTTATATATTGCGTAAATCATTCATAAACATTTATTCTCTTTTTACACGTGGTTACTTTTAATTTTAGTATATACAGATATATATGTTGCGAAATGAGTATGTATAGACAATGTATATGTATGGGATTAATGTGTATATATATATACATGGTAAATTCAAGTGTGTTGAGCCATCAAAAAAAAAAATATACTCATATAACTATATTGTTGATTTTGTACATAATTTACATATTTATGGTATATGTGACCTTTAGTGTTATTTTTTGTATAAAAGAGAAAAATTTATTGATTATAAGAAACGCAACCAAGGTTGGACCCAAAACACTTCCCTGTGGTACTCCTCCTTGGAGATCCCAGTTTCCATTAACTGTCTCAGCTTCCTGGGGTTGTAGTTCTCATTGCAGAGAGAGAGAGAGAGAGAGAGGGCTGACATAATGATGGTGATAACAGTACTAACGATAAAATGGGAAGTAATAAATACGTAAACATCATACAATTAGTATAACGACATTTTAGTCGACACAGGGTGACAGGGGTGTCTAGTGGACGGGGATCCCACCCCAACACACCCCACTCCTACATCAACGCCATTCTCACACCTCCTCCCATCCCCTCCCCCAAAAGCCATAACCCACCCGCCTCTACAGATTCATTTCACACCAAACGCCAACTATAGCTAATCATCTCCACCACTTTCTCCCCCATCTCCAACAACCGCCTTCTCCCCATCTCCAACATCCTCCTCCCCATCTTCAACACCAGCCTTCTCCCCAATCTCCTACATATATATATATATATATATATATATATATATATATATATATATATATATATATATATATATATATATATATATATATATATATATATATATGATATATATATATATATATATATATATGTATATATATATATATATATATATATATATATATATATATATATATATATAGTATATATATATATATATAATATATATATATATATATATATATATATATATGTATATATATATATATATATATATCATATATTATATATATGTATATATATGTATATATTATATATATATATATATATATAAATATATATAATATGTATATATATCATAGTATATATATATATATACATATATATATATATATATATACATATATATAGTATATATATATACATATATATATATATATATATAATATATATATATATATATATATATATATATATATATATATACATATATATATATATATATATATATATATATATATATATATATATATATATATATATATATATATATAGATATATACATATATATATATATATACATATATATATATATATATATATATATATATATATATATATATATATATACATACATATATATGTGTATATATGTATATATATACATACATATGTGTATAAGTCATATCACTTTTCCGTGATTCATATACATATATCGAGCTACAATGTCCTTTAATATCTAATTTGCTCTACCTCGGAATTAATGGATATTTTCATATATGGCTTAACGAAGGGGAATTTTTTCTCGATTAATAGACTTGCATGGATTGGGGCGCGACTCAGGATTTTCCGTCAAATCCAGAACGTCAGTGAACCGCTTTTACCTACTACACTACCGCGAGACGCTCTAAAAGTTCATGTCGCCTCAACCCCTGAAATACCTTTCGCGCGCGCGCAGGTAATTCCAATTGGTTTGGAGACGACAATCACCCACCTCCGACTCCGGTAGTGTTTGTAGTGTTTCTGACAGCACGTAGGTTTCAATCTATAAGTCCATATCACTTTTCCGTGAGTCAACTTTATACATAGATCGAAGCTACATGTCCTAAACATACTAATTCGCTCTACCTAACGGATAAATTAATATATTTTTCATATATGCTTAACCGAATTTTTTGATTTTTTTCTCGATAATAGACTTGCCATGGATCGGGGCGCGAACCCAGGATCCTTTCTCCAAATCAGTAAACGTCAGTGAAACTTTTAAATACTACTACACTACCGCGAGACGCTAAAAGTTCATGTCGCCTCTCACCCTGAAATACCTTTCACGCGCGCAGGTAATTCATTGGTTTGGAGACAACATCAACCCACCTCGACTCCGGTAGTGTTTGTAGTGCTTTTGACAGCACGTAGCCAATCTATAAGTCATATCACTTTTCCGTGATTCATATACATATATCGAGCTACAATGTCCTTTAATATCTAATTCGCTCTACCTCGGAATTAATTATATTTTCATATATGCCTTAAACGACCGGGGGAATTTTTTAAATCGATAATAGACTTGCCTGGATCGGGGCTGCGAACCCAGTTTGGATCTTCAAATCCAGGAACGTCAGTGCAAACTTTTTCCTTTACCTACTACACTACGCGAGACGCTAAACCAAAAGTTCATGTCGCCTCTCACCCCTGTAAACTACCTTTCGCGCGCGCAGGTAACCTTGGCATTGGTTTGGAGACAACATCAACCCACCTCGACTCCGGTAGTGTTTGTAGTGCTTTTGACAGCACGTAGCCAATCTATAAGTCGTATCACTTTTCCGTAATTCATATACATATATCGAGCTACAATGTCGAGGTGGGTTGATGTTGTCTCCAAACCAATGAATTACCTGCGCGTGCGAAAGGTACTTCAGGGTGAGAGGCGACATGAACTTTTAGCCTCTCGCGGTAGTGTAGTAGGTAAAAGCTTCACTGTCATTCCTGGATTTGAAAGGATCCTGGGTTCGCGCCCCGATCCAGGCAAGTCTATTATCGAGAAAAAATTCCCCTTCGGTTAAGCATATATGAAAATATATTAATTCCGAGGTAGAGCGAATTAGATATTAAAGGACATTGTAGCTCGATATATGTATATGAATCACGGAAAAGTGATATGACTTATAGATTGGCTACGTGCTGTCAAAAGCACTACAAACACTACCGGAGTCGAGGTGGGTTGATGTTGTCTCCAAACCAATGAATTACCTGCGCACGCGAAAGGTATTTCAGGGTGAGAGGCGACGTGAACTTACTTATCGGTGCATCAAATGTTTTTGTTATTAAATGAGGATAATGTATATTTAATTGTTTATTACTATCTTTATAGATAAAAATTCTTTACTTTATTGCAAAATAAATAATCTTTGGGGATTCGTTTTACACGAGTTTTGGCAATACAAATAGGGCGGTTGAATCAAGTCGTAAAAGGTACACTCGAAAATTGCTGTCTTGGGAAATAGCCACCAATGTTTTGATGTACATATTACATTATATACCTCGAGGCAGTGGAGAACTTAGGGAAGTGTTGCAGACATCTTAATGGACGAAATTCGCACTGGATGACCCCTTGAGCCTCTAGTCAAATGGCAGTCATACTTTTCAGCCTCCTTCCTCTGTGTGGTGTGAGAGCAATGGCTTGCTACTCCATTTGCTGTTTCAATGTTTAAATGAATATAATAATGTCTTGGCAATAAATATACTTGGATGTTGGGCAACTTCTTTCAAAGAGATGGTTTTTTACTCTCTCTCTCTCTCTCGTAAAGGACAGCTATACGCATCGTTATAGCAATCCTAAGAGAGAGAGCGAGGGATCTGACCGGAGAAAGAAAATTGGAACACAGATTACAAATTATGCAAAATTTAGACATTAAATAGGATTTGAGTGTGTGTATTATATATTTATGACTTGGGCCTGCCATTTTTAAAACAAACCTCAATACAACACGACTCTTACTAATAGCCCATAGAGGACTCTATGGGAACTGAAAGCAACTCTTTATAACACTTTTGTATAGTGTAGCCTAATCTTCACAAAAGCATTTAATTGCGTCATCGAAGGCTATAGTGGATTCTAGGTATAGTAAGTCGTAGCTAAGGCAGTAGAGGAACACAGAATTATAGTAAGCCTCACCTTTAAAGAAGGAAAAAAGTACAGTTTATTATTCTGTTCGGGCTAGTTCACATCTGCCTACATGTAGAAAAAGTTCCCTGCCGTATTTCTGTTGTTTATACATACGTACATACATACATACATGCTTGTGAGAACGCACATGGCTCACGATGGAACAAGGAAGGGTAGAAAGTACAGACAGCCAATTTACTTTACAGCATCTACATACTTGGGACCAAATTTGGATACTAAAGAATTGAGAAGCCGCTCTCTATAGCACAGTAGTACCGAACATAACTTCCAGACGTTAGAAGTCTCCCTATTATTAATACATAATAATAGGGAGATATGTGCCAATAGACCAGACGGGCTGTTGATTGACAGAATCAAGAAGAAAGTATCACTCATTGATGTCACAATACATGAGAAAGAAAGAAAAAATTGATAAGTATTAGCACCTGGAAACAGAAATAAGAAGGATATGGGATATGCCAGTGGAAATTGTACCCATAATCATAAGAACACCAGGCACAATCTCAAGATCCCTGCAAAGGAACCTGGAGAAAGTAGATGCTGAAGTAGCTCAGGACTCATGCAGAAGAGTGTGCTACTAGAGACAGCGCACAAGTAAGAAAAGTGATGGACTCCTAAGAAGCCAGGATGCAACCTGGAACTTCACACTATAAAAACCACCAAGTTGAATAGGATAACTGCGATACACCAAAATAATAATAATAATAATAATAATAATAATAAATGTGCAGCACCAATAAAAACACTTCTCAGAAAATTCTGAATCTTGTAGCTACACTTTCTCCTTAAAATTCCATGCTCGTAACTACTGAATTGAAACCAGCACTACTATGTAACTTACAACAGTGAGAAAAATACAAAATTCAGATATAAATATTTATTGAAAAATTGCAAAATTGAAATCAACAATACCCAAAAATTTCTCCTATGAGTCTTCATATTTGTTCCATGAAACTAACAAGATTGTGAATGTTCAAATATAAAACCAGCCGATATCTTTAGATAAAAAATGTTCTCATAAAATCAGTCTAGTACACAAACATTATACTTGAGCTGTCTTGGCATAGTGAGGCATAACTGGAAGACAAAAATCAGAAATGAAGGAGTACAATTTTATGGGTGATTTCTTTTCACTTCAATTGAAATGAATGATTTGGCGGACGGGAGAACTTATAGTAAAAAAGTCAAAATAATATGACATACATTACTTATGTTTTGTCCAGTTGTTTGCTCATTTTCATATATTGTACTCCTAAAATATTTTTAAAAGCAGGTAACCATGTATGTTTGCACACCAATTACTCCACACATAGATATGGTGTCATTACAGTGTATAACATTTTACTGTTGTGGCTAAATAATGTTTAATATGCCAACACAATTTCTAAAGCCACAATATAAGAGTGATTACAGCTTGTGATTCTGACATCTACCTACAACATCCATGTCAGTGTATTCTTACAACCATTGCTTACATCTACTTACTTATAAAATTCTGACTATTTTGACATAGTATTTAGAATTTGTACAGAGATAAAAAAATAAATATTAAAAGAGGCACTTATAAAAACTAACAACCTTCTTACACTTGAAAATATATAGTTTTATAAAATCATATATTTTGCTTCATGTGCTACTATTGCTGTATATAACTCTAAAGATCTGCTCTTAGGGGGCCCTTCTGCCATTAACATAAACATAATCTACCTATAGTTTCTGAAACTGTGCTAACATAAAGTATCTCAATAGTTAGGTGTGAGAATAGAAAGAAAAATGATCTACAACATTCTGAAAAAGGTCCAATTTTTGGGTTTTTACAGACCATCTCAATGAGGCACAGACTCATATATCTTTTCAAATGAGTAATTTTCTGAAATACAGAGATCACCAATAGTATACATACTTGAGAAGTCTACTTTTACTGTGAGACTAACATTATCTGAATGAATGAAATTTCCACTATCACCTGCTCTTGTATATGAAGCAAGTCCCTATATAGAATCCTAGTTGTAGTCTTCATATCCTTTTCAGTTTAAATCCATAGTTTGGGTCACAGTTTTTAATAAGCCTCCTTCAGCTGCTTCTGTCTTAATGGCTCATTTTATAATTGGTTTTGGCAGATGATTTTCATGACTCCATCCCTCCCTATTTGCCTGGGCTTGAGGCCAACAGAGTTGAAAATTGTAGTTGTAGTCAGCAGGAACAAATCATCTTCACCATTTCCGTTTTATTTGGAAATGCTCTGCATGGGCATATCTACCATTTTTTGTAGATACAAAGTCGAAAGTTACGTTATAGTGGCTTGGTAAGAAAATCCTGCATAGAATTTTGAGAATGAACAAGAAAACAGACGCATTGAAAGATATGTTTCAAAACAAGCCACAATAAAGTACTTCTAGTTGGACAGGGAAGAGGAATGTACCCACAAGTCATTTTTAACCTTAAAATCTTAAAAACAAAAACTAAAAATCCTGAATACTGCAGGTCATTTCTCATACAGAATTAGAAGGAATTATGATTTAAATTATGCTGAAATTCCCTGACTAAATGCACCACAGGTTAAAGAGGGATATGTTCTTTTAAATATTCTTTTAAGATAATGCACAGCTGCCAGATCTGAGGCCGAGAATAAATCATGACTCATGGATTGTGATGAGGCAATTTTTTTTAGTACGTAACTATAAAATTGTAGTATCCAACAAGTCTTTTACAAATTCTTTGAGATTAAGATATGTTAAATTTAATGGAAATGAAATTCATATGCTTTGCAGTTAAAAGAAAAATGTTTCAAATATAATAACCAAAAAATCATAGCTATGAAGTACAGTACTGCATATGCAAGTTAGCACATTCATATTACAAGATACAGTATGAATGATTTTTCAGCTTTTTATGTCAAAACTGTGGAAGTCAGTTATTAACCTTCTAAAGGCAGACCACCTGCAGACTTTAAGTGTGAAAAGATGACACCTTAGATTATGGACCCATAAAATATAAAGTAAAATACATTTACACTCAAGACTAATAGGAAAAAA
This sequence comes from Macrobrachium nipponense, assembly GCF_015104395.2. Taxonomy (NCBI): domain Eukaryota; kingdom Metazoa; phylum Arthropoda; class Malacostraca; order Decapoda; family Palaemonidae; genus Macrobrachium; species Macrobrachium nipponense. The sequence continues at coordinate 26,151,516 of NC_061096.1, forward strand.
TAGACCTACATACTGCTATAGTAAATAGAGAATGCTTGACAGTCTGATAAAAAGTTATTTTTAAGTACATGTTTCACAGACATTAGCAAAACTGGCATCTGAGACTGGAAGCACCAGGAATTAACATGCCTTTTCATATAATTATGAGAATACATTGCTTTTGATATAGAATTGACAAAAAAGGAAAGATTGCTAAAACATACAATATCAAAAATATATGAAGAATGGTTTTATATAAAAAGACGTACTACTGCATAAGAATGAAGTTTTCTGCTTGAAGCTTACTTCTCTCTTCATGAATTGAAAGAGACCAACTTTCTGGAAAAACTTCTCTGCAATCGTTACACAATACTTATTAAAAAGTGTGATGTGATTGAGCACTGAATTATAAATCTAGGTGTATATATTACGAAAATCTTCTAATCGTCACAATTGTTTTTTAAGACGTGTGCACGTTCTGCCTAAACTCCCACAAGGTCTCAGCCACCCTTTTAGTACGTCATGATTTCATTGGCCTTCCTAGTAAATATTTGTCCTACTTCCATATCCACAACTTTTTTGACTAAATGTTCTTCATCCCTTCTCATTGTGTTCAAAACATCACAACCTTCGAGAGATGTCTATTTCCCAGCCAATGAACACAATTTTCCATCACTTCCTCATTCATATGTGATCTTCCCACTATACTCTGGCCATGAATCTTAACATTCAGTACTTTCCAAAATATCAAATATCATCCATTTTTCCTCTGTATAGAGTAGTACAGGCCTTATGTAACCTAAATCGGCCATTGTTCTTTCTAATAATGGGAAAGTTTTACTGACCAATAGTATAGCTATCTCTCCATTTCACCCATGCTGCAGCTACAGCAAATAAAATGAGGAATCTTTGCATTTCTCTAATAAATAATGTAAGCATAATATGGTATACTTGTATACTGTATTCAATAAAAAAAATGTACTGTATAATAAATTAAAAGCTCAAATTATACTTCCTTCCTGGGATAAATTCTAATGTTCTTAAAACAGAGTCCACTGTTCTTTTGTGTGAAAGATTGACTCTGGACATAACCGGTACCCCATACAGAAAAGTGTTGTATAAAAGAAAATAAAAAGGGCTAGCATAATACATATTCATACTTGTTCTCCCAAAAACGAGTAACAGCAGTTAAGAAAGAATTAATTTACATTATAAAACTATACACGTACAGTAATATTTGAAGTGAAGAAGTTTCATAGAAGAATTTAGAAGATATGATGAGAAATGGTGTTTATTACATAAAGTATGAATAATGTGAATACATGCATGTAAACTAAAGCAGAGAAGTTCAGTATCTCTAACCAACTCTGCAACTCAAGACATCAACAGTGCTGGGTAACTATGAGCGTTATCAACATGAATTAATCTGAAGAAATTATTTTCATATTAATTGTAAAGCCTTAATATACAGAGCTACGTCGTTAGTTATTTACGATGGCTGAACCAGACCACAAAACTATAAGTCTTGCCTCTGACAATTATTAAACGAAATTGTATCTGGTAAGTAGTATAAATGTAGTTACTCTGTTAAAGCGAGTATGTAGTACTGTAATAGAGATAAGAATAACTTTCTGCAACTGAGCTGCTGATTAATTAGTTTTCAAAACAACGATAACTATCTTGGTATCACAGGAAGAAAATAGCTTTTTAAAATTTTGTTACATATTTACAAGCACATGCATCAGCTCTGCCGAAAAGATTTAAAACCAAGACATATCAATTTAATCAATATGTGGGGATAAAATATGATTAATTGTAAAACTTTCTCTACTTCTTGTTGGAGTGCTTTGATAAAATTCTTTTTTACGCAATCACTTAAAAATTAACATATTCAGCACCAGTAAAAATAAAAATAAAAATAATGGAAACAAAAGGCTGATCAAATAAAATCTTCACAAAATAAGAGCAACAGCATACATACTGAAGGATGACTAATTTCTGACACTTTTTCCTTTCAATACACAAAAATAACAATCACAATATAGTTTTGCACCTTAGCCTATCTACTGTATACAATATATATCTATATTGTCTTTTAATAATACCCAGTTAATATTCAAAAAATAAAAGTTCTCTCATGGAAACCTTACATACTAAACAGAGAAACATCTTAAGCCATTGCCTTCAGTTCCAAGTGAGTGTCTTCAGGATCCTCGAGGTCATCATCATCGGTTGGCACCAAGTAATGACCTTGTTTTACCTGCCTTCGCAGAGAGCCGAATATCCTGAGAAAATAATGGTATTAGTACTAAAATTAAATAAAAATTTATATTAGTACATATTATAATTGTGAAATGTCACAACACAGTATATTGATGAAAACAAAATTTGAAACTCACACAAAACCTGCAGAGAAAAAATAAAGAAATACAGCGCCAGTGTACAGACACTATCTTCGAAATTTATTACACCAATGATGACATGTGTAAAGGTCTAAGCCTTTGTGCAAGAATATATGTTTTTCTCAACTGAATGACAAATTTTGTATTGTGTCAACCAAAGGCAAAATAAATCAAGTTAAAACACTGACGATTATTGTGGGCATTTAGTTTCTCGAAACATCCATCTGCACAGTCTTCAGGGGAGAAGCCAGTGAGCTAGGCAATGTGACGAAACCAAAGGGGTCCAGGAAAAGCCAAAAAATGGATCAAACTATAGATCATCAAATTCAAAGATTATAAAAAGATCATTTACCTGTGAAAGACACTACGTAGCTAAGTAAGCTAAAACAAAAGTAAAAAACTAACTAAAAATCATGTTATTATCTTTACTGTGCTTTCACTTCTACGACTCTCCCTTCTTTAGCCCTGCAGCTCTAAGATCTTATCAAAGTATGTCCGGGTCTTGTAACTCTTTAAGTTCTACCAAGAACTCAGATTACACTAAAATGTACTAGCTCTATTCTCATTACATATTTCTATTTTCCGTGGATTTACCTTAAGTCCCATCTCTCTAGATATATTAACATAACTTTTTAAACTTCATGGGGTTTTGCTGACTTACCTGAATAACCTAAGTCTGTAAATTTTTTATTGTTAACCTAATCTAAACTTTTCCTTCCAGTAGTGGTGAAAATTTCCCAGTAGCATCCCACTATTTTCTGCGAACTGACTTAGCAAGACTTCACCCGCTTAATTTTGCATGTGCATCATTCACAGATATGTAATTTCACTCAACTTTACATGGTTAATAAAGAATACCTAACTGCTGAGGAGCAAGTCAGCCTGGTTCAGTACCAGTTCTAAGCTTGGATAAATAGGGACAATTGAAGTCATGAAAAGCACCAATCCCTGAAACATCTGTCAAAACCAATTACGAAATGAGCCATTCAAGATAGAAACAGCTTGAAGATGCTCAAAACCAGTGACCCCAAACAGCAATTAATGTAAGAAGTAAAAGGCCATACTGGTCAGTAGATGTCAAATGGCTTCTGTTTAAACAACTGGCATCAGGTGAATCACAACATACTCATGAACAATGACAAGTACACCTTCTCCTGTCAACCTTTTCAGTCACATTTGCATAACTCACTGGTACAATAGTGCAAGAGGAGAAAAAAAATTGAATTAGAGTTAAGGAAATGAATAGTATAGTTAACCACTTCAAATTTTAATTTCATGAAGTATTAAAGTGTTTCCTAGGATAAATATAAATAACTTTTTTGTAAGATGCAAGCATGAACAAAAAAACAAACATCACTCTTTTCATGTTTACCACAGAGTAAACAAAATAAGTAGTCCATTAGTAAGCACTTTCAGTTTAAAACATGCAGCAAAGTGTAAACTATTCTCAGTAACATGCAAAAGAGGTGGCAATTAAAGCAAAGCATGCACTTACTAATCAGTCGCCAAGCAGAGGCTTATTAACTAAAGCTGAACCACTAATGACTCTGAGGGCACCAGGGTAGGTTGGTGCACCAAGTCCCCATCACCAAACTCATCCTCATCATTACCAACACCACCCTCTTCCAACAGCAAGCCATTAGAGCCCTCTGAAAACTCAACTGCGGAAAGAAGTTCCTCCATTTCCTCATCATTCTCACCTCCTATCTGCACACCTGTTATGGCGTTGAACCTGCAACATTCCACTGGTGCTAAACAACATAATAACCTTGCAAGATAGTAGTCATCACTACCATTTTAAGAATAAAGAGCTCTTCCAAAGACCAGATGTTAATCATAAGAAATCAGTGACAATTAACATCACCCACAAAATAATCAGTGAATTAATCACATTACTGTAGTATTAGGAAACCAACACCCTTCATATGAAAATCAAGTAATGAAACCAATTAATCATGTTTTGTTCCTTAAACTTACACAATTTCCTGATTTTAAACACTTTTTTTGACTACCCATCAATTACTGTACCTTTGCAGATCTTTTAATACAATATTCAAAACCTCCAACTTACAAAGATATGGGTAATATGTATATAACAATGAAGATTAAAGAACTGTATGTCTGAATGTGAAAGCTCTACAGGATAGATTTTACTACTATTTTACATACAAAGTGCAACTACAGAAGCCTTGCTATGTACCTGGCTTTTAGGGATTTGGTATAGCTGCATGTACACTGGCCACCAAACCTCATACCAGAACACTGGCATTTATGATTACTACGTCGGTAATAGCTGCGAAGGTTGCTTCTCATTCTGGAGAGGTAAGGGACAGACTCATGGTAATTTTTGTCGATCTTAAAAAATGTCCATGAGTGATTAGTATTAAAATAATTACCACTAATGGAATACAGAAATATTCTTCTGAAGCCCCCATAAAGACTGAAAAAAAAGGCTGAAGCTAACACCACTCTCTAATTCAAAGGTAATAAACCAAATACACTGCATCATCACTTCCAATAGCCAGAAACTAAACAAAAAGTATATATACATAGATCAGTTCAAGAACATAATTTTTACAGATAGTACTTCCTTGTTCAGTACAAAATGTTGGTAGTGTTTATTTCAACTTTTTCTCATTTACTGGTAAGTCCCAAGGGAATTGTATCAATGTTTCTATTAAGATTCACAATACTTATGCCTTCATTTTGCCTTTAGGCCTCTGATTAAACTTTATACATAATGTCACATCAGTTAACTAATAATTAGCTAAATATCTACAAAAAAATTCATGAAAAGTTCAAAATAAACAATTAATTGCATAGCTTCAGCAATACAGTAAAATTAGTTTATAGTAATGCAATTTGTATTTATGTATTGCTATTCTTGGTGTAACAGAAAAACACACCAAACATTTTGTGCTTAGAAACACTGACAAACTGTACAGACCATTTGTAAAGATTCTGTTAAAATGAAAAAAATTAGCAATTCAAAACCAGTACAAAGACAAGTACAATTCAAACTTCTAAACAAGTTGTTTCACTTGCAATAAAGATCATGAAAACCACCATGCATACCTCAATAACAAACACTGTGCAAAGAGACTTTCCCGACAGACCAAAATTTTCCTTGACATGACCTCAAAGCAACATTTACATGCTCCCCAAAAAGTCCACTTGATTAAACAATCAATACATCATAAATCATGAGTCCTGTGCTACACTCAAACTGTAATACAACCAGAACATGATTGTTTACTTCACAAACTTTTCTTCAACTCAGACACTATTTTCTGATTATCTTTTATATACAAAACTAATTAACAGCCATATGAAAGCTGGAATTCTAAGTACTACATCAGCACCAACAAGTGCATGAAGCTCATCAGACCTCTATTATACTGTACATGACTCTAAAGTAAATACTGTATCAAGTTTAATTATATCCATACTGTGAAAAGAAGTAAAAAGTAAAAATGGTACTCACACGTCTCACCCACACCAAATCCTTAGGCATTATGTATGGGGTATATAATTACAGTTTCAAAATATTCAATGTATTGATTTACTAAAACTTGGCTAAACAGGCTGGTTGTTCTAAAACCAAACTGCTGTCCTATAAAAACCAATAAATTAAAAATCTTTCTTAGAGATGCATAGTTCCACTAGCTTTAAGGTTTTTCTTTGACCAAGTAAGGGAATATTAAACACATGGGGCCAACTACTTCGATAAAAATGCTAATATATTCTTTAGGCGGCAAACAAGGAATCTACCTCAAGGCTTGCTAATTTCACATTAAGAAACATAATTAACTGCATTATTGAAGTCTGGAAACAAACTTTTAATGCTTTATGATAAGGTAAAAATACCTAAAAAAGAAAAGAAAAAAGGAGCGAAGAGACAAGATAGCCATTTCATGATCTTAAAAATAAATAAAAAGACTGGCCACTCAACATGCTTTTAGATGGTCACAAAAAGTTTGGTTAATTGATGTGAATGTTTCTGAAATTTTTGTGCTATTTTGATCCACAGCTATTGTTCTAATTTTCTCATAAAAATCAACATAAACATTATTGAGAGAACTTTTATTAGTTTCTTGCATGGGTTTGCTTTCATATTTGAAACCATGTTACAATACTTTTTAGGTGATCATACCATACAATTGGGTGTGCATGCCTATGAAAAGCTGAGTGTATTTATCAGTCAAAGGTTCCTCTTTTCTAATACTTTCTACATGAACATATGAGAAATCCAGTATCACTTGAAGTTTCTCACATATCTAAAAAATAAGGATAAAAAATGAATATTTTTTTTTATCTAATCATTCTGATGGTTCATACTATATGTTTTGGGATATGAATAAACCTTCTGAAAGATAACTTCTTCCTTGACAGCGTTGGAATTTCATCTTCAAAAATACCATTAACTGGCAGATCCACTAATATTTGATACTGATTTGGGCTTTAAAATGTACATCTTGGTTGAACAAATAGAAATATTTATTGCAAAAGGATACTGATACATGAAAAAATGACTTGCATCTATTACCTCAAAGTACAGATTCACAGAAGAGATCTGGATGAGTGTTACATATATGAAAATGGGGATCATAAGTGCCCCTGTTCAGGATAATTGGAAATGACAGAAATATGTGACCAACACAGCAGGACATAAACAATATCTTTTTTTATTTTCATCCTTCCATTGGAATTACATATTTGAGCATGCAGTTTCTGCTACGGTAAAAAAGAAGACAGTGTGCACTTTTATATCTATAATATGCACCATAAAACAGATGCAACAGTTCCACAGTTAAGGTGAATGTACCATACACTCTGATCTGGTTATCCCTACAGGTGTCTTCATTTAAATTTTCCACTTATAAAAGCAACATCCAATAAAGAATCAAGAAATACCCCAAAAAGTAATGACTCACTGGATCCAAACAGCAGAAGACCCACACACACTGTTATACCCACTGCAAATGGCTTGCTGACTGATTTATAAATTACTTAACACATGCACAAGCAGCATAAATTCATGCAAGGTTGAATTATGGAGTTCACATGCTTCAATGCCACACATCATACACAAATAAAGAAAAGAGTAAAGAATCATGGGAGCATCAAGATGTCTTTATTGGTTAACAAATCCACACCATAGATACTGTGATATAAAGAGTTAACATAAAGATTTGTTGGGATCCATTCTGTAATTAAGAAAAAACAATATAGCTAACTATTATTCTACAGTATTCTTTTAACATTATTTATTAGACCACACACCACACACTCACAAGATTTCCTATGGCAAGGAAATTAATAACGAACTGTAACGCATTTAACAAATTAATTAAAGCATTTGTACTTAGAAAATGCAAAGCTAGCTTACTTGCAGTGAACCCTGAATATAGGCCAAGCAGCTACCCATATACATGCTGTGTACAACAAATATAAAGCTGTAAAACAAAATATTGCAGAAAACATAGAAGATATATACAAAGAATCTGGTGAAACTTGAAGCAAAGCAAAGAAATATTTGTGATGAAAAAGTGATAGTAGCTATAGGACCTAGCAAAATTTATCATTTACATTTTACACATTCAAATAATTAAAGACTGTATTCAAAACTTTGCTCTCATTAACATATATAATCTGCACTGGGATGTCAATGTTTATATTTAACAGAAACTTCTCTTTCTATAAATAAGTTTTTTCTATATATAACTGAAGCACTAGTTTTAACAAATAAAATTACCAGTGCCTCTAAACAATGCAAAATGATTGATATTAAAGTACAAAATGACACTGAAAACTTAAGAACTATCAAAGGCAACAACACAAAAGTATGATTGTCTCTAAAAACATAAGACAATTTGGCTTTTACAATAAGTCAAATACAGTTAGCATTCTTATAAGAAATAAATTTGCTACTTATTCCCATCTTTCCAGTAGTTAGGTTTAACGTCTTTAGAATTTAATAAGCATTTCTTATTAAATACAAATTTAATTTTGTACCTTGATAATGTGGACGAAGGCGTGTTTGGTGCAGGAATGTCATCCAGGCCACGATGAATTGAAATATTATCGTCATCATCTAAACCTGCTAGACGAGACTCCTGAGCTTTATGGAAATCTAATGTTGAGAGAGACTCCCTCGTAGGTTTGCGATACCTGAAAAGAAAGACGTCAGTCACATTTGTATAAATTTGTAAAGAAGACTAAATTTTTTTTATAACTTTTCATTTTCTATATTACTGTAAACTTATATATAAAATGAAAATTTACTGTACATAATCTCAAAATATACACAAGCACAGTATATATTTTAGTAATAATCATTAGGGTTATTTCAAGATGATATAAAAAGTACAAACAAAGATGTTAATTCTTACAGCTTCAATAACAGTGATGACACAACAACTGAAACGGAGCTCAAAGCCATTGCTGCTGATCCCATCCATGGCTGTAGTGAAAAATGATAACAGATAAGCAACCACACAATAAACAACATTGTTAATGTTTCTATATGACATATAAAGAAGTATACAAAATATATTCATGAACTTTGCATGCCAAGTCATTTTTAAAACCAGTCTGGGGACGTCAACTAAAGCACCGTCCTGAAACCATTCCGTAATGACACTAGAGAAATAAAATGAAAAAAAAAAAAAACATAATTATTGACGACACACCACTAAAACTTATTTGCCTTTTATATTTCATCAATAATAACATATACACAAAACTTTACTTACAATCAATACAAAGCCAAGCGGTCTGAAAACCCCAGCTGCTACAGGAATTCCCACGATGTTGTATATAGAAGCAAATACAAAGTTATAGTGAATTCTTCTAACAGTCTTCTTGGAAAGATCAAGGCAAGCCACAACATCGATGAGATCATTCTAGAAGAAAAATACAGACTTCGTTATATCATACAAAAGTAGTTGCACCTGATTTATCCTTTCAAGATCATACAAAATACTGTACACTTTATAATTTCTAAAGATATCATTCTTTATTTTCAAGATATTCCTTCTCAAAATATTACGAAAAAATCATACCTCATTCCTTTTCAAAAAACTTCATATGCTTAAGTATTCTTAGTATAACTGGTAAAAGCACAGCTAATTTTGTAAAAAGAAAAATTAGATCTTTTTTGATCAGACAATATAAATTATCTGTAAATATGATGCATTTTCAATAAAACAATTCTAAACCACCTTATATTTGGATTTAAACTTAACTTGAAATTTATGTATACGTATTTTTTCATCAACCCAATGCAGAAATCAATATAACCAAAATTAAACAAACACATATACAATACCCTTATCAAAACTACATCTGCAGCTTCAACGGCAACATCTGTTCCTGACGAAATTGCAATGCCAACATCTGCTTGTGCTAATGCTGGGGAATCATTGACTCCATCGCCAACCATTGCCACTTTCAAGCCTGATTCCTGAAGTTGTTTCACTTTTTTTACCTACAAAATATAAGATATTTTAAACTATAATATTAAACTTTAAATTAAATCTACCACCTTGAAATCACAATTTCATACATTAAAAAATGCAAGGTGCAGAACATTAGAAGACTGGAAAATATTAAATAAAAAATATATTTGCATTAAAGTTTGACTTCCTAATCTGGATCAGTTGTTCTATCGAATCTCTTACCGTAGTATACTACTACCAGAGCTTTCTGTTTGCTAAGCTCTGCTCATCCCGGTGGGTACTGTGTGGTTACCGTGTGGTCTAAAGAGCTTTGTAACCATACCTGTCCCTTTAACTGCCTTTCCTTTTGAATTACCCAACATTTTCTCATTCAAAATTTTATCATCTGTTAAGAACTGTTCTAGGTGCAGAGCTCATATTGGTGTACTGCCAGGTTAATTTAAACAGAAATCAACATTTATAATAGTAGTAATACTGTTGTCTCCTGGACCAGTGCATGTTTTTGACAAGGTTACTTAGTGTTAGTGATTCATGTAAATTTTGAGCTGTATTATGAAATATAGTTGCAGCATTAAGCCTACAAATTAAGTGCGGTACATTTGAGAGGCAGTGTTAAAGGTAAATCAAGTTACCATAAAGAAATCGGCAAAAGGGGAATTCATTTACAAACTCTTAATTTTACAAATAACACAACAAATTTTTTAATCAATTTGTATTTTTCATAGCTAACAAACCTACGGTCTTAACAGCAGGATAAATCTTCTAGCACCAGGTGGAAACCGATTAAAAACAACAAAAGATTGTAATACAAGGAATCTGTGGCATCTGGCAACACGGATGTAGATGAGGTGGAGAGTGGTCACCGACCATGCGCGAACAGGATAACTATCTGTTATTTTACAATAATTAACAGGTAATAGAGCACAGACTATTTACATAATTACTTACTTTGTGTGAAGGAAGAACTTCTGCGAAAACTCTCGTGATGCCAACTTGTTTAGCAATAGCAGCAGCTGTTTTCTGATTATCACCAGTTAATAAAATAACGTCTAACCCTCTCTTCCTCAAAGAATAAATTGCTAAGGCGGCCTCTGGCTTCACAGTGTCTGCTACTGCCAACATTCCAATTAATTTACCTGAAAACAGAAGAGAGAATGATGGCTAACAAAATACTCACCAACATTCAACCTTATAGTAAATGCTAATTGTATGTGAAATCAAAATACGTACAGTAAAGTAAATTCGTCATCACTCATCACTCATTGTTCCAGCATTCTGAAAAAAAAAATACACAGAACCCCTGTGTTGTAAATTTTGAATTCTTGGTTGACACTCTGCTGATAGCACCATACTTTGATAACGGAGAAATCTTTGTGTAACTATTAGTCAGAGATTTAGAAATTTGCTATCCAACAAAATTCCTTTTCTCTCCCAAATACTAATTTTATTATAATCAAAAATAAATGAAAGAAAAACAAGAGAGACGGAAGTCACAGGCTTGAAATCTCCTGGAGCACACTACTCGGATACAGCTTTTAAGGCCCCAATTGTGCAAAAATCTTCCATTCTTTCCTCTCTGTTTTTAAGTATCATTATTTTACTGCAAACATTTGCCTCTCTTTCTCACATTGTTTACCATTACTTCATTCCCAACAGAAACAATTTTGCCTTCACACACATCTTTAAAAATCAACTTATTTCATCAGGCCACTAGCATAAGAATTAATCCTCACACAGATATACAGAAATTGCAACAATCATTATTAACTGAAAACTGACAGAGGTTAAAGTATGTTTACAAAAATTAGCCTAGAAAATGAACTACAAAACATTACTTACCATTGATAGCTGCTAAAACGGCAGTGCGTCCCAATTCTTCTTGCTCTTTCATTTGATCATCTACGTTCTTTGGTACAAAAACCTTGTTCTGATTCATCCAATCCCTATTGCCAATATAAACCTGAAGCAATAGGAAATAAGATACAGAACATTAGTAGCATAGGTGACATGAATAAAATCTTTACACATATGCAGCACCTTATAATATGGTTTCGCAAACTTTCCTCAAAGTTTGTGACTGAATGATTAGTAAAAATTTTAGGAGAGCATAAGCATTTACATTTACAATTCTGCCACCTATCATTACTGACCCTAATGGTACTGTGACATGTGGATTCAGTAGGAAAAGAGGCTTAATATTTAATTCAACCAAGTGAGCTACATACCAAACTAGGTTTGTTACCGATTAAAACACGAAAGACTTTGCAGGGTTCCTCTCTGGAGGTTTAGGACACATGTAATTACCTTCATGTTCAGCATTAATCAATAAAGTAAAATATCTTTAATAAAGACAAAGTGAAATACATAAAATCTACATTACTACATAAAGGCAGAACTCTAGTGAACAAAGGAAAAATATAGTACCTTGTATGGTTCCTTGCATTCCTCATTCTCAGTGGTGTTAGCAATGAAGGCATTTATGTTCTCTTTCCTGGGCATACTTGGCGCATCTGTGTAATCTACCAAAACATCACCAATCACAAACATATTTTCCCTCTTTTGCTGTGATTGGCCAGAAAATTCTGTTAGCCTGTAATGAAGAATAAAACAAGTTAAAAAAGCTAATATAGTAACTTTCACTACAGCAACATAGCCACAACCCCTCATGAAAACTAAAATATTCACAGAACTACCTAAAAAGCAAACATCTTATACCATATACTAATGAGTTCTTCAAAATAGGCAACATATATGACAAGGACCAAATAACTTTATGCTTCCTATCACACAAAACATTCATCTGAATCATGAAGGAGAAATGATTTCACAATGCTTTTTTAGGTAGTATTGGTTACACCATGCCTTATCTAACACTGCAGATGGCACTAAGGTTTGTTGCAGCAATCTTCCAACACCAGCTGTATTGCTTTTGTCTCTTACTACTCATCTGTTACCTTTAATCATTAAGCTAGCATTTACTGAAGCATCTGAGCTATATAATGTGAGGGCATCCAAAATGGCTAATTATGTAAAAAGTCTGTAATGAAACAAACTACAAGAGTTCAGACTATGAATAATTTTATACTTTTAAAATATATGCTTGACTTACCCATACTCATTAATGTAATTGATAGTGAGGTTTTTTGCATTTAGTAAGAGCTCTGATGACTTTGCAGCTTCCAAGAGGCCCCCAATTCCTGCAACTGTACACTGAAGCCCAAAACCTGACACAGCTTTGAAATCTTCACACTGGCCACCAAGGTTACCAAGGGCTTGACGGCAGAATTTGGAGATTGCTAAAGGTAAAATTATAAGAAAGTAAATAAAAGTGTAGTGAATCAAGAAAACACTTAGAAGTTAATATATAGCCATCAATACCTATATACCCGAGTGTTTTCCTGAATGAAAATGAGCATAATTGTCCTTTTTATCCAATATGGTAAGTAAAATGATAATACTCTTTCCAAAGCCCTTATAAGGAGGGTCACACTCAAGATAGACATCTGTCTGTTAAAACATATACCATATAATTATCTGTTCAATGACTGAGGACTTGAAAAAGATTAAGTCCCAAGAGAAGATAAGGGACTGCATTCAAGAGGGCATCTACAAAGAAATAAATGAAAGGACGGCGCAACACAGAAACATGTAGAAAAGGCTCATTAAAAAGTGAAGCCAAAACTGCGGATTAAACTAAGAAAAAAGAAGCACATGACAAAGGATAGAATTTTTTGCTGGGACTGGATCATTACTATTCTGCTACAGTTACTGTACAAATATTACAAATGACATTAAGGATTACAGATGTGTTCACAATAACTAGTAGACAAACAGATAAGATTTGAGACTGACCACTTGCAATTGGGTGTTCACTGTTGTTCTCTGCTGTGCCAACTATGGCTAGAAACTGAGCCAAATTACATACAGTTTCATTTACAAAAATGCTCAGCTTTGCTAAAGTGGGTGTTCCATGAGTTATTGTACCTGTCTTATCAAAGACAACAACCTTGACCTGATGAATAAAATTAAAATCATTTCAATGCATCTATTAATATTGTAAACAACCTTTTACATTGTACTACTGTACTATAGTAACAAATAAATAAAGTAGACTATGTATAAGTGAAAATCGCCTTCTTGATAAACTAAAGATTTGAAGACCAAGATTATGTATATATGAGCTCTTTCTTAGTATAGCAATAGTATTTCATCCATTCAAGTTTCTGTCTAGCACTAGAAATGAAATAGCAATATCATACCTTGTGAGCATTTTCAAGAGGCTCTGCACCCTTAATAAGAATACCATTCGTAGCTCCAACTCCTGTGCCAACCATGACTGCAGTGGGGGTAGCTAACCCTAAGGCACACGGACAGGCAATTGCTAAAACAGTAATAGCACATCGGAAGGCAAACTCGAGCACAATTTCCAAATGGGTAAATCCTTCTTCTACCTGTGAGGACATTACAATTTCCAAAATTAATCAACGCCTTCACAATAGGAATGCATTTTTAACTAAATTCAATAAATAAATGATAAGCTGGTTAACAAGAAATTCTCATTAATATAAATATACATCTTTCGCATCTTTTAAAAATGTTTTAAGACATCTCATCTCAATACCTATCGGAAAAATAACTCAAAGGTACATATTAAGATTTCTTACCGCAAGAAATTAACCCTTTCCAAAAATCTTACAAAGGACGTCAGAATGTAATTTGAAGGACACCACTTTACCTTTAATTCATGTTCTGGTTCTATAAGAGACATGTCCACAAAACCAATTACTATCCAACAGATAAGTGTGAGAGTTGAGACTATCACAACCATAGGGACAAAATAGCCAGCTATTTTGTCTGCAAGCTGTTGAATTGGGGCTTTGGATGTCTGCGCTTCTTCTACCAATTTAACTATCTGAAATATAGAAAAAATAAAGGTAAATTTTTCATCTTTCTAAAAATAAAATCATTCTTATATAGTAAACAAGTGAATAAATAGCTTCACTCTGCAAAGCATTTCTGTGTATGGTGTGTGTTCAACTTAGCAATCAGCAAGATAAAATTAGTGCAGCTAACACCTCTGAAAGAGGAGAAACGGCTAATGTATCCAGTGACATCTAGCAAGCAACACTTACAGAGAAGGAAAACTTCATACTTTTGACAACTCTTTTCTCAGAAAACACCTCACCATTCAAGTAAAATAAGAGGTTTATGTACACTACAGAGATATGGAAAACCCCCGACAAAAAAGGTTTTGGTCTTGCGAATTCCAGGAGGCAGGTCATTACTGTATACAAGTTGTCATTGCTAAACCGCATACCACTCTGATGAAAAGTAACCAACCTGGGACAAAGTTGTATCCTGACCAATGTGTGTAGCCTTGACCATAAGAAGTCCATTTTGGTTGATTGAACCTCCTATCACCTGTGAGCCTGGCTTCTTAGCCACGGGCATCGATTCCCCTGTGATAAGAGACTCATCTGCCAAGCTCTCGCCTGACATCACACGGCCATCTACGGGTATCTTTTCTCCAGGCTTTACCTGTTTTCAAAATTTTTATGAATACCGATGCAACAAATATCCTTCGAGATAAATATTTGAAAAACCTTATAGACAACTAAGATTTAATTTTCTAACCCTAACAAATACTAATTAAAAATTAAATGTATACTATACTAGACAACAACATCTGCAAGAATTAATATTGATGATTTTATATTTTCAATAAGCACAGAGGGTCAAAAGATAAAATTAGACAAGAGAGAGCTTTAAATATTCATATTTTTCATCCATGATTAACACAATAAAAAGGGTCAGAGAATATTATTAGGAAAAAATTCAAATTCTGAAGAAATTCTACCAAAATAATGTAGAACAATGAAGAGCCAATATACTAACGCTGCCTAACAATCAACTAACCTTTAGAACATCTCCTCGCTGAATGAGTTGAACATCAATGACCTTTTCAGCAAGGGTCTGGGTAGCTTCATCTAACTTCACTAGGGTGGCCTCTGTAGCTTGCAGGGACATAAGTTTTGCTAATGCTTCTGATGTCTTACCCTAGAGAATGAATGATTAAGGCATGTTATCAAGAACTTTAATATTACTTTTCTAGCCTTTACCACACTACACTATTTTTGAAAGGTTTCTGGTAAGACACACAAAAATATGAAGAAAAACTAACAGCAACATAGGATAACAAATAAGACAACAGATTATATGGCATGTAAACACTGATAGGCTATTACACATTAGATATGACTACTTTCTATGCAATAACTGTAGCCTTAACATTGCAAAATGATTCCCCAATGAATTGTTCTTGAATGCAGTTACAATTGGAGGGAAGTAGTGTAAAAGAATTGGTAAACTAGTTAAAAAGAGCCTGAAAGATCAGGGGAAAGTACAAGCCAGATACAAAATAATTTTGAGGGTCAAAGGGACACTGGAGAACCTTTCATTTCATCTAAAATCTGCTGCACCTGACACATAGTTCCTCTAGCTAGGTCAGTAACATGTCAGTTGAAAAATGTTCAATATTATTCTCACCTTTGCAATGTGCTCCAACCAACGTCCCAGCGATACAAATACCAGAAGCATTGGAGGTGTATCAAAGAATGTCATAGGGCTGGCAGTCTGTTGCAGTACCATAGCAGCTATAACTACACCCAGAGAATATATGTAAGATATTGTAGTTGCTAACATAATCAATACATCCATATTTGCTGTTTTATGTTGTAGTGCCTTGAAGGCTTGTACATAGAAGTGTCTTCCCCCAATAAACTGAAAAAAGGCAAAAAGAAAAAATAAGTTCTAAACGTCTGCTAACAGGTGAATGCAGTGGGATATTCAAACAAAAATGAAGTAACTGTCACTAACTTAAACCAAAATCTGAAAAAAGCAAGATTGCACACCATCATCTTATACCACAACAATTCTAAATACTGCCAATATCACTTCACGAAGTAAAAAATCGATCCCAAATTTACCAAACGTAAACTGATCTACCTGAACTGGAGTGGCAAGAAGGAAAAGGAGGAGATTTTCCAAAGAGAGACCAGGAAAGACACAACACATCTGTTCATGAGTCATGTGTTTCATCATGGCCATGAAATAAATCATCACCATCATTGCTGGAACACCTGTTAAAAAAATTAAGTTTAATAAAACACAATTATTGAGTCTTGACATAAAATAAGTTTTCCATATAAAACCCCCTAAACATAAACGTTCCAACTCAATGGTCTTTTGCGTACCATCTGGAACCTCAGGTATAAGCCAACCCCATTCTGCACTGCTTGTAATATAAGCATAACACTTTGAGAACCAGGGGTTGGTGAAGAAACCTCAGATTATGATGTAGTATTGGGTTTATCTTTGAGTGCCCCAAGCTGTTTATGAGGCTATTTCAGTCAAAGGAGGCACTTGGAAACTAATTTGTTTTACAGATTTGAAAAGGGGAACTCATAGAAGTGAAAACCCACAGAAAGTGAAGCAAAGTATCTGAACTACTAACTTACAAGCATTGGGTAGATATCAACTACCCATCCATGTAAAATGACGATGCTTATATTAATGATTAATACGGTGATACATCTTGCCTCCCAAAACCAAAAGGAATACTCGCAACTCTTCAGGTTCTAAAATACTTACCAAATATGAGTGATACTATGAATGAGTTTCTCCACTTTATTATTTCCTTCCTATGGTCTAAATAGTTGCCCTTGCCAGCCCCACTATTGTACAGAGAAGCATTGAATCCAAGACCCTGAAATATGAAAAAAAAAAAAATGTTGGTATTTTAAAAAAATAAGAGCTGGCAGAATTAAGGAAAAGTATGACAGATACTACAACAATCTTTGTAATACAGTACCTCAAGGGGGAAGGGGGGATTCTGGCCAAATATTTTGGTACTTTTCCCAATTTTTATTCTATACTTTCTACTTTCAAAATGTAAACTACCAGTTAATATTCTTATACTCTAATAAGTTAATTTACTGAATATCAAACTCACTAAATAGAGTCACATGCTACCTTGGTGGTAGCAAGACCTTTAATGACCTAGCTTATTTTAGCTTTGATTTAATTTTTCTCTTAATTCTTTCTACATGTATCCCATTTTCTTTAACCATTCTTAGCTATTTGTTTGTTTTTATTTATGCTCCCAAAGCAGGTGCTGCAATTGCCAAATAAATAATGGGTCATACAGTATTACCAAGAATAAGGTTCTACCAATGAAATGAAAAAGAAAATATTCTGTTATGCAGATGGTGAAAGAATTTGCCTCATTAGCAGTTCTCACTGATACTTGGGCTTTTAAATGCATTATGCTGATCATAACCAATGAGCAAGAATTCAATTACAAAGCAAAATTATATAGTATACTCCAACATACTCACATTTATACATTCAATTATGTCCCGTGGTCCGGTAATTGCTGGGTCAAAAGTAAATTTACCACGTTCAGTAGCTAAAGCCACCACTGCAGTCTTCACACCTTTAACTTTCAGCACATTGGATTCAATGGCATGGACACAGGAGGCACAAGTCATACCCAATATCTAAAAGGATAAAATGTTTGGCATTTATGATGAGTCAAATATATATACGTATAGTCTCTAAGCAATAAACTGGAATATAAAACTGATACTAAATACAATAATCTTTACAGAACAACTTTAGTATTATGCAGTACTCTGGAATCTTAACTTGTTTTCTGAACTTTGCACAAATTTCACTTACATAAAAAAAGTAGTGTTAAATCTAAACAAAATCAACTCAACAAACTGTAATCTCAAAATACGTAGCAAGATATGTATTGACACAAACCTCAATGTCTACTTCCCCCTGATTGGCAACTTCCTCTAATACAGTGGTAGGGAAACCCAGTTCGCTTATGCTGTTGGCCACCTCTTGGGGCAACACTTGAGAGCCATCATATCGAACCTCAGCCTTGGCTGCCATGAGAGCCACAAGGATACTATGAACTCCTGAAAAAGATGATAAAATGATACCAATAAGATTTCATTCTCTCTGCGACAAACTTTTAATTCTGCAACAGCTGTTTAATCCAGAAACTTTAAAGCAGTTCGAGGAAAGCAAGCATGATAATATTTGTAATTTCTATAGCTTATCTGTGGTACTGACACTCGGGTACTGTCTGGGGTTCTAATCAATTCCAAATTACAATTCACCAGAGAACAATACTTTTAAAAAATGTCTTGTTTAGGCCATTACTAAAACATAATCAGCTGAGACATATCAGGAAGTAGTAGACTGCCCATAACCCCTTTTTCTTGAAGCATTAAGAATAGCTCGCAAAATAATATACAGTGGATTGTTGTTATGACCAGACAGTTACTGTTAATTAGTTTAAATATGATATTGTTATGATACAATAAAGTTTGTTCATACTTACCTGGCAGATATATATATAGCTGTATTTCTGAAGTCCGACAGAATTTTAAAAACTTCCGACACACGCAGTGGTCGGCCAGGTGGTTAGTACCCATTCCCGCCGGCCGCTGGAGGCGGGTATCAGGAACCATTCCCATTTTCTATTCATAATTTTTTATTTCCACTGTCCCCTGAGGGAGGTGGGTGGGTACTTAATTATATATATCTGCCCAGGTAAGTATGAACAAACTTTATTGTATCATAACAATATCATTTTGTTCATGAAACTTACCTGTCAGATATATATATAGCTGAATCCCACCTTTGGAGGTGGGAAGGGACAGAATAGAAGGATTTTGGGAAACAAATGCATGCAGATGATTTACATCTTGGTTCCACCTGTTAGCATAGCTGGCTTCGTGGTTACTGCCACGTAAGTCGCTTGTGCTACTAGAGTTGCCAGCAGAGGTAGAGACCTATATAGCTGGTGCACTCCAGATGATCTGTCAACAGGCGGGGCGAGACCACGACGTGACTAGACCATATTGACCATACCATGAGGGCTAAGAAGTAAAATAAATATATATATATATATATAAATATATATATCACCACCTGACCAACCTAGCCAAAGTTAAGGTGTGTTAACTAAGGCTTAAGAGTTAAGAAGTCGCCGTTGTCGGCAACTCAACAACTAAATTAAGAGCTCTTCCTAACCATTTTCTACAGGATAGGATGAGTGGTACTTCTTGCCCCCAAGATTGTGTCTGCAGACACGTATGGCCCTAGCGAGCAGCAGATCTCATATGCCATCTTCACATCTCGCAGGGAGTGTGAAGTGAACACAGAGTTGCTTCACTAAAACATGGTACTCAGGATGTTGCTGAGTGCCATGCTCTGTTGAAATGCTTCCGAGGCCGCGCCCTCACCTCGTGAAGCAAAATTCAGAATAAAAAGATTTTCAAATCTTTTTGTGGGGCAAACACAATGAAGGCAAAGCATTTTTGACTTTTTTTTTTTTTTGAAAAGAACTCCATTAAACACTAAAGCCCAGGCCTTTTGTTCTTCGATATGGGCAAGTCTGGTCTTTTTCGGAACACTGCAGATTGCCCGAATGACTTCGACTTTCTTGAGTTTTATGTAGATAAAACTTGAGAGACCCGACAGGGCACAGGACTCTCTCTGGCTCCTGCCCACTAACTTGTGCCATCCTTGCTTCCAAGCTCCTGGCCCAAGGACAAAACGGGTTACCATTCTTAGGCCACAACGGAAGGGTTAGAGAGCACACCGCCTTGTGTTCTCTAAAGCCAAAACTTGTGACGATGGCTTAAAATCTCACTAACCCTCTTTGTCGTATCTAGGGTGGTTAGAAGAAGGCCTTCCTGATCACATGCAAGAAGTTAACAGGTAGGAGAGGTTCGAATGCTTTGACATCAAGAACTTCAGACTACGTCTAAGTTCCATATTGAAAGCTTCGATCTGGACATGCACAGTCAGTCCGTCTGTACTAAAGTCAGGTGACCGACCAGTTGACCAGTCAGACGAATCAAGGACAGCAAGGCTGTACCCTGAAGACCATAAGGCACTATTCTTCGCTGAAGGATGAGTGTCTGGTACTGCCTGGGCGATTCAATCTAAGCAAACCTTGGGGGTGTATCAAACGCAACCCAACGTCGTTAGCGAATCAACTCCTGACTCAAGCTTCTGGTGCCAGGAGAAAGGAGCGAGGAGCAAAGAGGCGATTCAGTCCCGAAGGAAGAATGCCTGACAGTCCAACCTGGTCTCATGTTACACGATCATCGGGGGTGTATAAACGCAACCGACTTCGTCAACAAGAAACTCAGGGCTACTATATGTCGCCTGATCTCGCACGAGTGTCTGACTCCGAGAAAACAGGTGAGACAAAAAGTAGATGATGAGCGAGGTTCGAGATTCCACAGAACTCAAAGATCGTGAAGGGCTTTGTTGTTTGACAGACGCAAATCTCTGAGCCCAAAGGCCGTCAACAATATATTTGCGTATTCTTTAATAGTTGTGACTGCCAGCTTATCCCATCTTCAGACGGAAATGGAAGACGGTAATCTTATTCCTGTCAACATCTCGATAGCCTGAACGTAGTCAGACTCAGAGCGGAGAGGTTATAGGTACCTTTCGAGTTAGAGTAGACCGACTCTCTCAGAAAAGGTCCTTGGAAAGTGAACTAGGAAGTATGTGACTCTGTGAATCCAGGATCCTGAAGGCCAACATGGGGCGATCAGCGTCATTGTCGCTCCCTGTGACGTCATAAATCCTCTTATTACATTCCTAAGCGATTGAAAAAAGGGGAAAAGAGACTAAATATCCATCCCCGTTCAATATCATAGGATGGCGTTTAATGGTACCGATCCCGGATCGAGAATAAGGGAGCAGAAAAGAAGAAGCCTCTTCGTCCTCAACATATCGAAGAGAAGAATGAAAGGGCGTCCCTAAAGTCTCCACAACTCTCAACTTATTTCTAAAGAAAGATTCCACTCGGAAGTCAATAGTTGCTGCCGTCGATCGAGACGATTCGTACGGACTTTTGCAGTCCTGTAACGAACCTCTAGAGGATCGTTACATTCTACGCCTGTTGTTATAATAGGCTTTCTCGTAAACTCGAACAGGGACCGAGAGAAGATACTTCTTAAGATATGAGAGAGCTGTGGAATATCAGAGTTGATCTGGACCACTGGTTCCCAAAAAACTCGTTACGAGGACTGGAGGGAATACCGAATCGCTTTTACTTCTTTCAGATTAAGATCCAGGACATCTGAAACCCTATCCAGATGTCCGGCAACCTTCTTTCTATCACCTCAGGTGATAAAACGCACTGAGAGATGTTCAGAATCATTCCTAGATCTTGAATAATATTTCAGTTTCCCGGTAGGAAAAAAACTGTGGTCTGAATTGCAGTCTATTCGGGGAAACAAACTTCTTCAGGAAGTAAATGGTCCCCAGCAAGCTCATCCATTCCCTCCTCGAGTATGCTTACTTCCCTAATAAGGCTGCGCTTTGCCTAAGCAGGAGAGATATAAAAGTGCAATGTTGCGGTAGACTCGTAGTTCTATACCGTGCGGTAACGAGCACCGAAAGGATTAAGAGATAACTCTGTTGAACATAGTAAGGCAAAACGAATGCAACGTTTATTCATTCACGTAAGAAATCCCCTCAATCTTAGGCTAAAGTCCGTGATTGTAGGGCAGAGATACAGTTAGTCAGTCAATCCCGCAGGAGAGACGTAACCGCCAGCCCAGAGATACGGTTAGTCAGTCAATCCCGCAGGAGAGAGAGAGACGTAACCTACCGCGCATGACAGCGCCCGATCTGTTACTGGCTCGGTTGGACTGGAGGACAGACACAGCGTGACAGCAGCAAGCCAAGCAGCTTACGAACGTCGTCTCTTAACTTTATGTCTGGGTTGCCAGCTACCCTATTCTACGAAGAAATAGGTCCGTTATTTTTTGAGCAGAAAGACTCTCAAGCTGGTATATTTAAGCAAAACAGAAAACGCTAAATATATAGATGCGTTTGTGTCGTCAGAACACTACCATACAACGGTAAAAGATAAATCGGAAACTCCTGGAAGGCTGCAGGGAGTAACGATTAAATGTCCTTAAAATAGACAATAGACCTCTCGGTTGCCATCCGAAGAGGTAACTACAGCAAGCGTATATGACTTGAACCAACCAGAAGTAAAATAACGCAAGGCAAAATATGAAATTATATCACAATAAAGTTTGTTCATACTTACCTAGCAGACATATAATATATAGCTGAATTCGGAAATACAGCTACATACATATCTGACAGGCAAGTTTCATGAACAAAACTTAAGAGAATCGAAGCAGTTAGCTCAAGCTTCTTATGTTACTGGACATAAGCGTTCATTGACGTAGTCTACAAGTCTATTTCGTACGAGTCTGCGAATGACGAATGAGAGCTCTTCCGAATCTTGTCAATAAGAGCTTATTCGCTTACGCAATATCAAGTTAATGAGATGTTTGTCAATGAGAACTAACCCATTTACGGGACAAAGAGATATTTTGTCAATGAGGGGGATACCCACTTACTTGACAAACGAAAGTATATTGTCAACGGGGGAAAGTCACTGAATTGACAAAACGTAATCCAGGGAGTCAAGCATTTAATTTTTTCCGATTCCCGTCTCAAACGAGGAAGGGGCAAGAATCCTGTTAAGAGACTGGGCTTACGGCAGGTAGACGACGATGTTCAATTCGGCAGCGTAGTCCCGACTAGAAACTAACAAAATCTATCATCTGAAAAACCCTTTCAGATGGGCTAAAAAGCTTGCAAAATTATCCTGGGAAGAAGAAACTCTCCAACCAAGCTTCCTCTCCCGTATCACAACTAATGCCTGCTAAAGCTTAAAATTTATTGGCAGTATGGCAAAGGAAGTCCTGTCTTGCGCTTTCCTTGAAGAGCGTCCTTTGATGAGTGCCTTTGCAAGAATCCCACTGAACGTTGCCGAGAGTCCTGACGTGCAGGACATCGAGCCTTACATAACCCGTAACTGCCTTATCGCAAAGTCTTGACTGCGGTCAGTGGCAACTTAAATTTATTGGCGGCAGAATGGCAAAGGTTGCAGTAGAGCAAACGAGATCTTCCCTTGAGCTTTCCTTAACTCCATCCACCTATGCGAAAAGCAATATTAATTGACAGAGACCTCTTGAATTCACGAAACCCGATGTCTTGCTGGGTTTCGAAGAAGAAGTTGTCTGTTCACTTCAAACTTCCTCCGAAGCACTGCCTACTTCACATTCTTTGCAGGTGAGGTAGAAGGTATCACCGGAGGTAGAGGTAAACATTCTTTAGGCCCATATCTGAAACAAGAGCTTGAAGAGTTCAACAGAAACGTTCAGCCAGGCGACACACCTGGCGTGCGCTGGTGCACGCTCGGCGTCCACTGGAGCGCGCTCGGCGTCCACTGGTGCGCACTTGGCGTCCACTGGCGCGCACTTGGCGTGCACCCGCGCGCGCCTGGAGTCCATCCGAGCGTCCCGGGCGTCCGCTCTCTAAAGCTTCCTGCTACTATGACTTCTCTTACGTATTTCTCGGTGGAAAGACGGACACGAGTTCAGGCGACGTTCGCCTTCTTACTTCTCACTGAAACGCATAACGAGAGAGAGAGAGAGGACGTGAAGCGTCCTCTTCTATAAAGCTTCTATTTAGAGGGCGCGAGTCCTTCCGAAAGCTCCAACCCCTGCATGGGGAGGGACGCTTCGGAGGACGAGAAGCAATCTTTCAGGATTTGTGCACGTGCACGCGCACGCACTTGGCAGTCCTGGGGATTTTCATCAGAAACTGCCGAAGGCACGCCAGATCGGTGGGGGTTCCTTGTAACCCTCCTTAGGCTTTCGACATGCTCCCTCCCCGGGTCCTGGGAGTCAAGCAGAGGTCCCGGCCTAGAGGCGAAACGAGGCCGATCTGACGCACCCTCCACTACACAAGGGGTATCACTGCACTTCTGCACTTCACTTTTACTCTATAAAGCAAGCACTTTCGATTCTAAGATACGAATCGAAAGAGTATCAGAGAAAGGGCAATTCCTCTACAGACACTGCTTAGGGCCCGAAGGCAACACTGCAGGGTTAGGAGTAACAATTACAGAAGTAGCACTTCACAGCAATGAAGGAGAGCGAGCACCTCTCGTAGACATATTCATAGCCCGTAGGCCATACTACAGGGTTAGGCAAAATAAAGTCTACAGGAAGGTTATGCAGGTTCACTACCCTGACCTTTTATGTGTTACACTGGATTAATTGCCGTACATACGATCATGCGTCTTCCTTACGGAATTAGACATGTTTACTGATTAATTGCGTACATACGAAATAATCATACGTCTTCCTTACGGAATAGACAAAGTCTCACACTCCTTACATGACAAATCTCAACAAAGAAGCAAGACCCATACCCCTCGTACATACCAAGTGCGGATCTACCGAAGCTTTCAGTAGCCACACCCTATCTTTGCAGACAACCCCGTCTGAAACTAGCCTAACTAGATTCAGATATTTTATGCAAAAATGAATCAAATTCAAATCAATTTAAGATAGCGTATGCCTAGCCACAAATCCCACAAATCCAAGTAAATAAATCAAAAGACAATTAGGATACTTAGCGGCAATGAAGTTTCCAAAATCCTAAGACGGAGGTACTGAAAACAGGTGTTTTCAGCACCAGCGACAGAAAAATTATGAATAGAAAATGGGAATGGTTCCTGATACCCCACCCTCCCCAGCGGCGGGAATGGGTACTAACCACCTGGCCGACCACTGCGTGTGTCGGAAGTTTTTAAAATTCTGTCGGACTTCAGAAAATACAGCTATATATATATCTGACAGGTAAGTTTCATGAACAAAACATAAATTAAAAGCTTTTTTGTCACAGTCATTATAATTCCATCTTGGAATTTTAAGACAGTTTCATTTATTTGTTTGCTCTTAAGTTATGTAATTAAGTGAGTAATTTTATAAATACTATCTTCTTTTAGCAGAGGACAATGAGGCATGTTTGAAATCAACGGTTATACCATATTATCCAACTGATGAGTCGAGACGTTAGTGGAATCGTAAAGCCTAAGTTCCAAAGCACAATTAAATAATCCCAACATAATTACCTGTGATTTTCATGGCATGCTTCTCAATAGCAGCAACACAGGATGCACATGTCATGCCACTGATCCTCAAAAAGCACTTCTCTAAATCCCCTTCGTCACCTTCAAAGGCTGCATTGCTCTGGTACACACTGTTCACACTTCCTTCTTTACTCGATTTTGCTGATTTAACTGTTACAAATTACAGAGGTTGGAATATCAAAGCAGAAGGGGACATAAAATACAGTACATGAACTAAGGCACGATCTTTTTATGATATTCTGTTTTTAGATTGGAAAGGTTACTGCAATGTTTAACAAATACCTGCTAAATAAAATTGGACTAGAGTACAGTGTTTTCTGGAAATGGACTAAAATTACAAATGAAAAGTGTTTTTTTTTAGTTATTTTTACTCAGAGCAATCTGGAAGAAAATACCTCAAATAATTTCCTATGTAGATAGTTTAAACAGTGATGATCATACTTTAATTTCATGATATATATGCAATAGCCAAGCAACATAACATGAATCTTACTTCAAAGATTAACTG
Source organism: Macrobrachium nipponense (assembly GCF_015104395.2). Lineage (NCBI taxonomy): Eukaryota > Metazoa > Arthropoda > Malacostraca > Decapoda > Palaemonidae > Macrobrachium > Macrobrachium nipponense. The sequence goes on from NC_061096.1 coordinate 26,177,934, forward strand.
TTAAGCCTCTAACCATTATTCTAACTGTACAGTACTTGGCTTAACAAGATGAAGACATGTTTTTCTCTAGTTCACTTGTCCTACGAGAAGGACTGAGCAAAGACTGTTGCAACTTCTTGAAAGCTTTCTGGCAATGTTGGCTCATGACTAGTATTTCACAGGGTCGAAAGAGAAACCTTAAGTACTGAGCAGCTTTGAATTAAGACTCATGATTTTCCTTGTAATACATTTCATGAGAGGGATCAATAAAAGACTGGTACTTTAGCTTAGCAAAACATATGCCAGTACTGTAAATGCTCAACCATCCTGAGAAGAGCCATTATTAGGCTCAGAGGTCTGGATAAACTAATCCTTTATAATAATAATAACTATAAATGTTCACTTGTAATAAAACCTAATAGTTTTAAAATACCTTTGCTACTGGTGGGAGATCCTGATATGGAATCTCCTTCTCTAGATTCAGATCTTTTGACAGATGCCTCAAAACCCATGTCGTCGATCATGTCTGCTATTGCAGCCGCCGACAAAACTGAAGAGTCATATTCAACTGTCCCTTCCTCTGTTTCTAACACAACCTAAAATATAATGAGGGAACTTTGATACTTAAAGGCAATCATTGATCAAGGAAAATTGTCCACAAAATATTTTTAAACTTGCTCTTCACAATAACCCTTTTACACCTCCAGCTTTGACTTTTACTTTCCATCCATTCCCTTGGTCTCTTTCTACCTAGTTGTTTGATTAATTCAATTTCACCTTCTGTTTTTCAATTTCACCTTCTGTTTTTTTATCTCATCCAAGAACAAATTCCAGAAGCACTAACAGGTTACAAATATTCAAAGGAAACCATTTCCATTCTAATTTTCATCATACTTATTGCGATGCTGATTACTCAAGATATAACTAACAAATCAAGCATAAATGTGGCAAATGGTCAAGTACTACAAAACATGAAATGATTCCTGTTCACAGACATATATCTGTAAACTACAACTGTTTACTAAAATGAATATCCCAGTTTTGCATAATCTAATGAATACAAACAATGCTTCTTGGTTGTTCTCTATAATTACTATATCACTGTTTTCTTATACATAATTTAATTGGAATGAGCAATATACCAGCAATTTACTAAAGATGTGAAGAAACAAATCCTCTAAATCCTTCGCTCTGTTCCATTACAGTGGTCCCCTTGTATTCGCAGGGATACGTACCAGACCCCCCCACGAATAGTTAGAATCTGCGAATAGTTGGAACCCCTATAAAAACGCTGAAAACAGCCTATTTTGTTAGTTAAAACTCAAGAAAAACGCACTAAAAATGTTTATAGTACTTGGTTTTTTTTATAGTTTTATTACAAAAAGTGCATTTTATGATGAAATAGATAAAATAGAAAAATACTGTGAATAGGCGAATTTTCCGTGAATAATGCGGGGAAATGTTCCCGAGAGAAATCCGCGAATCCGGAGAACGCGAATACGGGGGTCCACTCTACATGTGACAGTAAAGCTTTCTTACTCTCCAACACTGAACTTGCTTACCTTTATATCTATAATGCCAGGTTTTTCACCAATTGTGCTTTGAATATTTCGAACACATGAATTACACGTCATGCCCTTTATTGATATAACACACGTCCGAGACTTAGTGGGCTGGCAGGTTTCCTGACTATCTCCGCTTAAAATAGCGGCTTCAAAACCCATGTCATCTATGTGATCCCTTATAGTTGTCGGATCGGTTAGTTTCTTATTGTACGTTATTGTTCCTTTCTCTTCCTGTAGGCTCACCTGAAAATAAAGATTTTCATAAATACTTCCAAAAAATAAAACAGGCAACTAAAACTCCTTCAATAATACAAGAACTGATGCTCAGTACTTCTTTCTAATTACATACTACTAACAGCTTCTGAGTGTGAAGAGTAAAACCTCAGTGAATAAGAAAATATCAAGTAACGTCACAGTTTAAAAAAAAAAAGGAACACTGATTTGGTTCATTTCTGATTCATGTCCTCGCTTACCTCAATAGACAAAACACCAGGCTTTGCCCCTACGGTTCCTTGTATGTTGTTTACACATGACATGCAAGTCATGCCCTTAATACTTATTATCACAGTCGCTGTATCACTTTCCAATAAGGACGCTTCAAAACCCATATCATCTATAATGGACCTGAGAACAAAATTACTGCATATTACCAAAATGTTTAACAAACAGAGCTCTAATCATCATCAGTAAACTGGCATGTACAGTGTAAAAAATCATACATATATAAGATAAAATCTGAACAACTATATATTACAGCACATAAATCCAGTTGAGATCAAAATGTTCTGATTGTAAAAATTCTGAGCAGAAAAAGCATAAATACTGTATAAAAAGTAACATTAATAAGAAATGAAGCAGCAGTAATGGATGTCATGGGACTTCACAAGTCCTTATCAAGTCTGCATGAGCTAAAAGGGATAACAATAAACAAACTCAGCTGTGTTTATAATGGCATTCTAATCCCGTCAATGTCAAAATCTGACTAGATGCTCTTATATTCAGACTGACCTGACCATTTCAGCAGAGATCTGGGAAGGATCGATTATAAGTGTTGCCATTTCATCTGTTAATGACACCTTTATGGAGCGAACGCCTTCCTGCTTGCCAACATTCCCCTCAATGTTGTTAACGCATGAATTGCATGTCATACCTGGTAAAAGATTGAAATAGATACCCAAAGTCAATTCATAAATCTATAATACATGTATATTATTTAAAACATGTAACAATGCAGCCGTGATTATTGATGTGTTATGACAAAATTTAAAACAGTAGGATAATCTCATTCTGATTTCATACACAGGGATCAAATCTCAAGTTAAACTTCTTTACCAAAGGAAAGTAAACGAAAGGTCTTCATTCCATACACATGAAACTGGATACATAGTAGTATAGTTAAGTTCAAGTGATCTCTAAATATCAATAAATCATAACCAATGTCAGCTACATAGAACTTTGCAAAACCGAAATGTGCTGTTTATCTAACAGCATTCACATATAGCGGTGACTTTACAATTTTCTTACAATAAAAATTCCCATACGTACTTTGGAGCTATGACATAAATACAAAAAAAATAGGCTAATGATGAGATGAGTACAAACTTGTTATGCAAATGAACACAGAACAAGCCTGGACCTAATTACACAAAGGTGAATAGTTTATCTGTTACAGTTCACCTAAGGCTGGCGTAAGTGCAGAGGTGAGAGGACAACTGTAAATCCATTGGAATATCCTGTTCAGTAAGAATAAGGATGTCAACATTCATATTCGAATGAGTTACAAATCTAAAACATAATAGCTTTAAAACTTTTTTTTAGGTAATAACCTCTAACCTTTATAGGGAATAAACTGTCGCATTAAACAATGCTTCTGCTGAATTGTCACTTGGTAACAAAAATCTCTCATTCTTTTCCTCATAGATTTCAGGGCTTTCAAAATTCAGATCTAAGAAAACTGGGTGAGATACATTCTAACAATGTTCATCAACACAGATATCATATGACGTCTGGTGTGAGCAGCTACAGGTCCCAATGAGGGCTAAAATCTCAATACGTATTGTAAGTAAACCTTAAGCAACGCCCACATCTATGATATACCAGTAACTAGTATCCTTACCTTTAACAGAGATTTGGATGAGAAGGTCACTACAAACGCAATTAATAGGTTCACCCAGTAAATTGGCCACCTTCACTTCATCCGAGTTACCATCTGCTGATGCTTCCCCCAAGAGCAAGAGGCTCTCGTCTCCACTGATAGGCACGGCGCAGTCATTCTTCTTGGATGTCAAAAGTTTTGCATCAAATCCCATATCATCTATTCTGCTGGCTAACTGTGTACCCGATATAACCTGAGAATCGTGTATGACGGTACCTTCTTTCGCTTCAAGATTCACTTTGACCGAGTGCACCCCAGGTAACACACTCACAACGCTTTCGATGTTCCTGACGCACGACTGGCAAGTCATGCCTTCAATGCTTACAACTGAGGTGGATGTCATGTTGACTAGTTCTACTTTGATTGAATATGTAGAAAATTAAGTAACTAGTATTCAGTGCTCACTACCACCACTTGGTGTCATTCAAGTTTCTACATTCCAAACTTTGGTGATTTCTTGAAAGATTATTTGCTCTGTCTCAGCGTCCTGCAAAAGAAAAAAAAAAGGTCATGTACAAAGTGCCTGTTTATCAAATAATACTATAATTGTACAATAAAAGGTCAAATAAGATGGGAGACAAATTTACAAATGTATATATGTGTGTGCATGTGTGTATGTGTATGCATGTATGCGTGTATTTATATGTATGAATACTTGAAAAAAAGCAGTACTCCATTTAATTACATGCAAATAATGTACAAATCTAAACAGAAACACTTTTAATAGTCTTCCCTATGAGATAATAACCACTGAAGAGGTTCTGTAGCAACTACTAACGCATCACGTTTTGAGAGAGAGAGAGAGAGAGAGAGAGAGGGGTGGGGTGGGGGGTGGGGGGTGGGGGGGGAACATCAACAGGAAATCACTCAGGAAACTAAGTGAAGGCCAGGCACCCAAGATGTAATCTTATACAGTCGCTCATAAACACCAGCTCTCTTCGGTGCCACGACGACAAGAGCAGTTTCAAAAGGCAAATCCCGAGTACTGCTACTACTAATACACATTTTCCAACTGGCGAGACCGGAATAGGTAAACAATGTCCAGCAACTGACAACGAATGTAATACATTGTGCCCTTATACTCAACAATAAGCAAAAAAAAAAAAAAAATTACCACACAAAACATCTTTTCGTGTGTGTGTGTGGTGTGTGTGTGTGTGTGTGTAGACTTTGTGTCTATCAAAATATTATTAATGAAATAAAGATAAGTTTAGGTTGATCATAATAACAGAAAGTTATAAACGAAAGTCTCTACAGATACAGAAAGTTATCAACAAAAGTCTATCTCAAGGTCTATAGATAATAGACATCGGTCTATCTATATTAGTTCACGCTCGCTAATATTCAACTCCGTATACAATGCTGGGATGAAGTGATGTTTCTCTACTGACGGAACAAAATACGCAATTAGAGACCAGAAAACTTTGATATTTACAAACCTTCACGGAGATCATTTGCCTCCTGTGGATTCCGCCGACAGATTTAAATACATTATCGCTATGGATATCATGGAGCTTTTAGACGAATTCAAATATTTCAGAAAACCGGACAATAAGTGTGTCCAATTACGAAATGATTAGCACGTATCAAAATGCGTAAATGGCTGACTTTAACTTGAGAGCTGGAAGATCAATATATATATTTTTTCTATATAAGTTGAACTAACTGAAAAATTAAGTAGAACGATCTAGCAAATTGGAGAAAAGTTGAAAATATTCGGAGAGAGAGAGAGAGAGAGAGAGAGTTACAAGGTTTAGGATGTCTCAAAGACTTGTTAGTCCCTCCGGAGACATCGTGTTGACTAGCTTATCTCTTGCTAGAGAGAGCGAGAGAGAGGAGAGAGACGGATTCAAGAGAGATGAGAGAGGAGAGACAAGGGAGTTACAAGATTAAGGATTCTCAAAGAATGTAGTCCATCGCAGGAAAGGACATCGTGTGCTTAAATTATCTCCATGGGAGAGAGAGAGAGAAGAGAGAGAGAGGGATGAGAGAGAGAGCGAGTTTACAAGGAGTTACAAGGATTCAGATGTCTCAAAGAAGTCTTTGAGTCCATCCGAGGGGACATCGGTGCTACGATCTCGAGAAGCAGAGGAAGAGAGAGAGGAGAGAGAGGAGAGAGCAGGAGTTACAAGGAGTTTTACAAGGATTCAGATGTCTCAAAGAGTTGGTTAGTTCCATACCAGAGGGGACAATCGTATGTTGCTAAACGTTATCTATAGGAGCAGAGAGAAGAAGAGAGAGAGGAGGAGAGAGAGGAAGAAGTTACAAGGATTCAGATGGTATCAAAAGAGTTGTTTAGTCCATCCGAAGGGGGACATCGTTTTGTTGCTTAAACTTATCTCTAGGAAGGGCAGAAGAGAGAGAGATAGAGGAGAGAGAGGACGAGAGATGAGAGAGGAGAGAGGAAATATAACATACACTACACAGACATATATCAACAATCCACAGAAATAAATGCTTGTTAACTATTCCTGAGAATCCCTCTCGAGGTAAAAAAAAAATAATAACCAAGCCTGTCAAATTGATCGCATGCTTATAGTACCAACGAGTTTCTTGACAAGATTTATGTGTGTGTGTGTTTATATTTATATGTCATCACCCCGATGTTACAATAGAGTTTGAGGTGACATTCACGTATTTCTAAATATGAGAAAAAAACCATTTCTACACCAATAACAGCAGTTCAGATTCTTCGTATAAACAGGTTGAGAAAGATAATAAAAAAAAAACAAGTGTTCGCCCCCATAGTAAGAACTAGTATAACTGGCCATTTTTTTTAATAATTTATAATATACTAAGCACTATGGGGCTTAGTTGTTAAAAAAACACACACATATAAAACATATGTATGAGAGAGAGAGAGAAGTGCAGCGCAACCTGCACTGACCTTGGCCCACACCCCCCTCCCCCCAAAAAAATAATACCCAGTAATGTTCCTCACGAAGGTACACTTGGCTAATAACATGCGATTGGATTCCTCATAAAAAAGTTGAAGTTCTCTCTCTCTCTCTCTCTCTCTCTCTCTCTCTCTCTCTCTATCTCCTCTCTCTCTCTTCACACACACACACACATCATTAAATGATAATGCTAATTTATCAACCGAGATATTGTACAAGCTGATAAATGAACCCTTCCAAGACATCGGTCTAGAGACGACCCTCAATTTATTAAATTACAAAATAATTAAAAATAAATATACTGAAATGTAAATAACCAAAAGGAAACACACACACACACACACACACACACACACACACACACACACACACATATATATATATATATATATATATATATATATATATATATATATATAGATATAGATATAGATATATATAAAAAAGTCAGGACAGAGCTGGGACGAACACGTGATATTATTAATACGAAACTCAGGAGCACAAACAACACATTTTGGGAAACGAACAGCACCTAGGCTACGTTAGTCTACGCTTATCTAGCATAATCATTATCGTGGTTCACTGGTCAACCAGCAGCAGCAGCGATATGTTCTGTGTGTTTGGACGCTAGATACCAACCAATCTACCATTCCTCCTAGAGTACGTGACTGACTGATGCCAAGATTAGCTTATCTTTGTTCATTTCTGATTGCTCTATCCATCTTTACTGTGTTTCGTTCCGGGGGGGTTGTACGAGTCAAGATAATTTTTGTTTGTTTGTTTGTTTGCCTGGTGTTTTTGCATTGCATGGAACCAGTAAGGTTATTCAGCAAAGGGACCAACGGCTTTATACGTGACTTCCGAACCACTAGAGAGTGAACTTCTATCACCAGAAAAACACATCTCTCACAGCTCAATGGAATACCCGAGAATCGAACCCGCGGAGACAAGATAATAAACTCAACTGCAGATATGTTGGCTTAAATTGCATTCCCTTATGAACTCTAGGGTATATAAGCCTACTCTTGCGACAGGCAAAGGCGCTAAACGAGTATCCTGTCTTGTTAGTGAATCTTTATGCTGAATTATCCAACACGTTGTGGACTTGAGAGCAACGTCACGCAGTGATGCCGTTTTGTCTTCACAACATTGGCTTTTAGCAGTGTTACCATATGCAGTGCATCTGAGTTTTGTTTACTTTATTTATGATTTAAAGGTTAGAATGCGTATTTTCCGATGTGGAATTATTGTCCGAGATGTTAGAAAACTACACGTCACTAGCTTAATATAAATATTTTTGACGAAGAAAAATAGAGGATTTCAATCAAATTCATTTGTATAAATAAGCAGGATATGTTTTATATCTTTATTTTCATAATAAAACATAAAAAGGCAAAGTGAAGAATTTTTTTCTTCAGTGCCATGGCCTGTGGTCGGAAAAGCCACGGAGGGTTGCCAGATGTCACCAGAAAGCCACACTAATAGACAAAATTTCTCAAAACGGCAACCCTGGCAATGTGGAATAGTCGTCAATCAAATAGGGGGATCTCTCTCTCTCTCTCTCTCTCTCTCTCTCTCTCTCTCTCTCTCTCTCTCTCTCTCTCTCTCTCTCTCTCTCTCTCTCTCTCTCTCCTACTTCTACTACTACTAGTACTACTACATAAAACGGGAAAAACTCACAATAACCACTTTTTCACAAACATTCAGACGAAAAGGCCGTAGTCACCATAATTTTGACGCTTACAGACGTCATTATTAATTACTACATCTGTGGCATATATACATATCCAGGTGAAGGCACTGCTGAGGAGACTGGAGGAAGGAGAGGCAACTGCAGGTGATGAGATTACAAGTGCCTGACTGACCAGGATGTATGAGGTAAGTCTGGATCACGGAAAAATTCCCAAGGAATGGGTGAGTGGAATATCTGTTCCTCTCTACGAAGAATGATAAAGTTTGTTACGGTACCTGGGAAAGGTATATGGGAAGATTGCAATAGAAAAAGTAAGGCAGATGAGAGAGATTCAAATACTGAAAAAGTGCAAGGGTTCAGCCTAGGTAAACTTCGAGTGTGGTAGACACGGGCCTGGAAACACCTTACGACGCCTACTGGCAGATGCAGCGTATACAAAATAAACTACACGAGATATAAATAAAGAAAATAAACTATAAGAGATAAAAAGAGTGCCTGTAACGGATGCAAAATGGTTAGATTAAGTAGGCAGAAGAGATAGAGAGACTGGTTCTAGCTATACGGATAATAGTACGAGCCAAAAAAGAATTCAGAGAGAGGAAACTTGACATAAACACAAAGTCGTTGGGGAAGAAGAGAGTTTGTGATTAGTTATATATATATATATATATATATATATATATATATATATATATATATATATATATATATATCTGGTCCTCATATAGTAAATCACAGCATTCCTACCGTTTATGCCTATGGTAACCTAAGCCGTGGATGATTATTTACCTGGTGTTTAGACTAATGACGAAAAAAAGTTAAGCAACTGTGGCTATCAAAAAGAAAAAAAGTTAAGCAACTGTGGCTATCAAAAAGAAAAAAAGTTAAGCAACTGTGGCTATCAAAAAGAAAAAAAAAAGTTAAGCAACTGTGGCTATCAAAAAGGAAAAAAAAGTTAAGCAACTGTGGCTATCAAAAAGAAAAAAAGTTAAGCAACTGTGGCTATCAAAAAGAAAAAAAAGTTAAGCAACTGTGGCTATCAAAAAGTTAAGCAACTGTGGCTATCAAAAAGAAAAAAAAGTTAAGCAACTGTGGCTATCAAAAATGCATTTATTTAAATATATTCTACATATGAAGTCCGTATCTAATCGTGCGCGTCCATTTAAACATAGCACACCGATCGAGGTGACCTCGTAGCCAGCTCCAACTGAATTATTCACACACTGCAATGGCTACCAGCGCCCTTGTCAACATGAGACGCGGAATATATATATATATATATATATATATATATATATATATATATATATATATATATATATATATATATTTCTGACAACAGATACGCTAACCGTGCATTTACCTAATTGAATAAATAAATTGGGTGTACATTACTCTAGTTTATAAGTACGATATTAACTGTTCACGCACCGTACATGCTCAATAAACAGCCTATTTAAGTAGTACTGGGAGGACTATAGTCTCAAAAGTGTAGTACCAGTATACACTTTTAAGTATAATCTTCAGTGTTCTATGCTCGGTACGTGAGCAAAAATATAAAAATATAATTCACGTACTATGTGTATATGCATAGGCGTATCAATACTGAGTACGTGTTTACACTTTTAAGTTTAACCTTCCGTGCTTTATCTCGGTACGTGAGCAAAACTATCAATACGTACTATGCGTATGCATAGGCGTATCAATATTGAGTAAGTGTGTCTAAAGAAAAATCTATGTATACTACTACATCCTGTTTTTATAGAACAAATCTACCAAGTTCAGTGAAGAAACCGGTAAGCAATGACACATTTTCGGTGCAGTGCACCAAAACAGGATAAAAAAAAAATAGTCAACTGATTACGACAGCTCATGACTGCATGGGCACATTCTCCTCTTTGTCACCATCAAGAGAAACATTTTAGTTTTGTTTAAACCACTCTCAATTTTAAACGCAGATTTTATCAAAATAAAAAAAAATGTATTGATGGATTCGGACACACACACTTGCAAGTTCAACCGGAACTTGAGCTACAAAGTAACCCACTTCAAATATTCTTTCGTCAATCACGAAAGTGGAAATTTACGCACGTCTTGTCTGGACGAAAAATGGCGTGCTCACGAATGTCATGATATATTTAAGGACATAGTTAAGGATTTACGCACACGTGTTTATCCGAGTGTGACGTGAATGTACTGTTTTCATAATGCTCCGATACAATGGTCTAGAGAGAGAAAAAAAACGAATATTAGGTGGTCACTGTTCGTTAACCGGTACATCGGTCTAGAAGAAGAAGACCAAAAGATAGGTAACTGTTTCTTAACCGGTACATCGGTCTAGAAGAACAAGATCAAAAGATAGTCACTGTTCCTTAACCGGTACATCAATCTAGAATAAAAAGATCAAAAGATAGTAGTCACTGTTCCTTAACCGGTACATAGTCTAGATAAAAAAAAAAAAAAAAATCAAAAGATAGTCGCTGTTTGTTAAGCGGTACATCGGTCTAGAAGAAAAAAGATAAAAAAAAAATAGTAGCTGTTCGTTAACCGGTACATTTCCAGAAGAAAAAGATCAAAAGATAGTCACTGTTCCTTAACCAGTACATTGGCCTAGAAGAAAAAGATGAAAAGATAGTCACTGCTCCTTAACCGGTAGGTACATCAGTCTAGATGAAAAAGATCAAAAGATACTCATTGTTGCTTAACCGGTACATTGGTCTAGAAACAAAAGATTACAAGATAGTCACTGTTCGTTAACCGGTACATCGGTCTAGAAAAAGAGAAAAAGATCAAAAGATAGTAGTAATTGTTCCTTCACTGGTACATAGGTCTATAAGAAAAAGACCAAAACATAGTCGCTGTTCCTTAACCGGTACATCGGTCTAGAAATCCCGATAATATTCCTCACTTGGAATCGTCAAACATCTGTCTGATAGGAACGAACGCTCTCCACAGGTGTACCCAATATCACTCAATATCTATAATATACTACAGTATGTGCCATTTGGTCTGGAGTAATCGAACGTCATCATCATAGATTCTAAAATTAAAAAATGAATAAATAAAAGGAGTCCACGAAACCTCACTCACACCACAGAAAGTTTTTTCTGTTAATTCTCGAAGTAGAGAGAGAGAGAGAGAGAGAGAGGAGAGAGAGAGAGAGAGAGAGAGAGAGAAGAGAGAGCTGTGGTAAAATCATGACCAGAAATGGCTTTATTTATATACGATTAAAACAGCTTCGTATCATTTGTGTGAGAGAGAGAGAGATAGAGAGAGAAAGAGAGAGAGAGAGAGAGCTATGGTAAGATCTGGTATCAGAAATGGCTTTATTTACAAAGGATTCAAACGGACTTGTAGTAATGATTTGAGAGAGAGAGAGAGAGAGAGGCAAACCTAACAGACTAACAATATTACTATACTGTTTTTTTTTTCATCTGTCCATCCGCCTGTGGTGTTTTTGTATGGTAACACTGCGTCCCGGGCTTTAGATAGTTACGCTATGTGTAAGTTTTAGGTAAATAAAAGGATATCTGGGTGTACATTTGCAACTGAAAAGTGTTTTAATAATTTACTGTATGCGAATTACACCGTTAATATTCGAAATAGGATATTATAATCGTTGAATGTAAGCTGAATGTAACTATCTAAAGCCCGGGACGCAGTGTTAACATACAAAACCACCACAGGCGGATGAACAGATGAAAAAAAAAAAACAGAGTATAGTATATATCACACGTAAGCCAACACCAGACCGTAGACCATCGTAATCCAATCTAAAAATGATCGAAGATCAGTTATTAGATTGCGCTATCATTATCCCTACAGGAATATTTACTGTAGATTGTAGTTGCGGTAGATAAATCTATCTGTATGAGCTATTTCTTAACTCAAAGTGCAGTCGGTAACAAGCAGGAACGACGCATTCCAACAGAGAACTGATTCACATTTTGTAGACGGAGTTTAAAATCAGACATGAACAGGCAGCCATGCATATATAGCTATTTAGTTCCGCCCTGGTAGTTTAATTTTTATTTTATTCTTCTGTATTTATGATAAGTACTATGTACAAAATAATGTAGAGAATTTGATGTTATATTTACATAATAAAAAGATAAAATAAAATAAAGTAGCTTGGCGAAAAATACGCAAACTTTACCTCCTCCTCCTCTTCCAGCTAGCCAGCCGTCTACGAGACTCGAATCAGACCTATGTCCTATGTCTACGAGACGCGAATTTAGACTCATGTCCAATCCACAAACTTCCATGTCCATCCACTTGATGTCACTGATAATGTTTGTTGATTTCTACACTTCCCGTCGATGGTTCACCAAGCTTTTTTTCTTTCTTTCTTTGCAGGGAGGGGGAGTATACACGCCAAGGGCTAGACTCATGTGTATATGCGATGGATGGACAAAACAAACACTTTCCTTTGGTGTGACTTGAACTGTCGCAAATATTTGTGGGTTTAGATGAGTGTGTGATTGACGTTTTCATTCACAAAAGGAAAGATTCCAAGCAAGGAATGTTGACGTGTTCATGCATACAAACGCTCGCACAATTTGGGAGCAAAATACTCCAGGGACTTCACTGAGGATAAACAGAATAAAATACGGAGTTGCCGTTGCACCACCGAATAGTTCAACAATTAAAGCGATGAGCATCGATTTCTCAATTAATATTCGATAATATGAAATTGGTGAATAGATATATATGCGCGTGTACGCGTATATTATGTTCTATCCCATGACCTGACTAGGAAAAAATTAATATAGCTAATAAAATCATCAAAGGAAAATCTATCTAAACAATGAATAAAGCAAAACATAGTCCTATCACAACGAGGAGAAATCTTGAGCTTGCTTGATTAACGTGATTTCCTCTGAACCAAGTACAGACTAACGAGAGAGAGAGAGAGAGAGAGAGAGAGAGAGAGAGAGAGAGAGAGAGAGAGAGAGAGAGAGAGAGACTATAAAATAGAATCGTCAATGTGGCTTTGGACATCAAAAATAATCCAGTTACGATATCCGAGTACTACCAGATCTGTGACGTGACACGAGGGCAAAAGTAATGTCATTCGGTGCCCCTAAACTCAGGATGGCGCAGTGAAGCAGGGCGATAATGTTTGCTCGTGTTTTAATTGCGTTGAATCGATATACTGTCTAAAATTAAATTGAGGTTTACTGTGCCATTAATTCGTCCGCAAAAATCAACAATCTACCATCTGTATTCATAATAAGTTTTATTTGACTGTTTTAACGACATTGAATCAATGAATAAGTCTTCTATTTGTTTTTTTTAATTCCAATGAATCGATATATTATCTTATAGACCACAAAAACGTCATAAAACTTGGACAAGATTGAATAAAAAAAAAGGTATTGGACAGGAAAAGATGTGTAAGAGGGTTTAAACGAGGTGTTATTAGCCCTTTGTGCAGCTATACGTAACGGCTAATGCAATGGAACATTAACAAGCAAAAGTATGAATGTGGCACTTGTCCTTTTAGTCGCCTTCTAGGGCAAGCAGGGCGTATACACCCCCTATCACAGGGCCAAGATTTACATATATTATCACTAAATCACAAACTTATTCTCCTCTAGACAGACAATATCCTTTACAGCATGAAGGACTGAGCATTTTGATTTGACTAGCCAACAAAGCAGGAATAAAAGATGAACACGGTGGTATTAGACGGTTTATAAAATCAAGGATAACAATAATAAAAAAAATAGATATATACTAATCAAATCTTACATGGGTGACTTGAAAAATATTAACACTGGAATACATAGACTATTTGTAAAACGTACACGCAAAAAATATCTAAAGGTCAACACGATAAAATTATAATTGTTAATTTTTGGTCAATCTTAAGTCAGCTTTGATAAAATAATGCTTGTAATACTATTAAAACTGTAAAATATTGCGTGTATTTTCTCTAATAAAAGAAAAAAACTCATTCAAGTCAAAAATGAATATCTTGGGTTCATATTTCAAACAAATTTAATGACTAGTGCGTCATCTATCCGAGCTCCAAGGAGAAAGTGTGTAGCTAATGGAAAAAGGATGCCGCAGAGAGAGAGAGAGAGAGAGAGAGAGAGAGAGAGAGAGAGAGAGAGAGAGAGAGAGAGAGAGAGCTTGGTAAAACCAAACTGAGAGAACTAATTCCAACAGTCCGAGCGCATTTATCGTTAACTTCACTCCTAAGGAACCTTCCCTCACGAAATACTACAGATATATACGCATTATTACCCTAATATATATATATATATATATATATATATATATATATATATATATATATATATAATTATAAGGTTCGTCCACATAATCTTTGATAAATATTGGCCTAAATCTACATCCGTCCACTAGTACCATCCGATGGTGTTAAACATAACAGCAAGACTAACCTTAAATTATAGACTTATGCCTTAATAATAACTCATTTGCAGCCTTACCCGACAAGAGCAAAAATCCTCCATGAAATACGAAGGGGAAAAATAATTCCCCTAAAAAGGATCGTGGACCACCAGCAATTGAAAGGAGACACAAGACAAGTCTACTACCGTACCCAGCTTTTTAGACTAATCATCTTTGGCGCTGTGGTCTAATCACTCAATTGAGGGTTTTTGTAATAGTCTGATAACTATAGAGATAGCAGCGACGAAAAAACAGGTATATATGTATATGTATATATGTATATATGTATATATGTATATATATATATATATATATATATATATATATATATATATATATATATATATATATATATCTCGTCACAGGAGAAATGGTGGTCGTCAGCGAAGACATATAAAGTCAGCGATGAAATAGTTTTTTTTTTTTTCATTTTTTTTTGGGTGGTGGGGGTGGGGGGAAGGGGGGCGGTGGGGATAAAGATGTCGCCTTTCCACGATGACTATCAAAGACGCAACTATAAGACTACAATAATCGTAAACAAAGGAATTGCAGTTCGGTGCCAGGACACTGCAATATCATCTCCGTAGTACCATCTTGTAGGCATGGCTTGCAAGGCCACACCCCTATCCCCCGCCCCCAAAAACAACCCTCCTCCCCTCCCACTCCCCACTTCGGACAAGGAGGAGGAATTATCTAGAAGAAACCTCACTATCTCTGCTACGAAGACATCTCCCTTCTTATCGCAACTGTATATCAGTAGTTTCCAGCGATAACTGAAACCTCAGTCTAGGTATATTAGTCTAAGCGACCGCGCTCAGTCTAGTATATATTGGAGCTTTGATTTTCAGCCATTGACCGTTACTTTAAATATATTTTTTTGTCTGATGTATATATAAAAAAATAGACAAATTGAGCTAAGAGTTTTTGCACTGGCAAAAATAGGCTGCTTCTATTGTCGTTAGCAAGATAGTAACAAATATATATACATATATTCTCCTTTTTTTGGAATGATTTTTCCCTGGATTTTCGGCTAGAATATAATTTTTAACGATACTGGAAGGTTGAGACATTCATGTACAAATGTGAAATTCTCTTGAGATGCACACATGCACACATACGCGTACACACACACATTATATAAATAACATGCATTTTTTTTTTTTTTTCTTTTTTTTACTTTTTTCCTGGATTTTCGACGAGATATATTTTTTAACGACACCGGAAGGGTGACACATTCATGTACAAGTGCGAAGTTCTCTTGAGTTGCACACACGCGCGCACACACATATTTACATTATATATATATATCTATATATATATATATATATATATATATATATAGATATATTATATACATATATGGATATATATATATATCATAGATATATATATATATATATATCATATATATATACATATATATACATATATATATACATAGATATATATATATATATATATATCATATATATATATACATATATATATACATATATATATACTATATATATATACATATATACTATATATATATATATATATATATATATATACAATACAATAATATGGAGACCCAATAAACCATTCTCTTTCGCAAAAACTTGTTTGTGTCAAGAACGAAAAGTTTCAAAAGTCTTCATCTTTATTTCCCCAAACATTTTTCGTGTAACGGTTCGTGTGTTAAAAACATTTGCTCTTACAAATTGCTGCAGCAATGGAAGAGTGACATGAAACAATGTCACCACCGGACTTTCTACACAATGAAGATGTTGCAAACCTTCTAATAAATAAAAATGCTTTCACGTCGTTTTATGTTTTTTCTGAATAAAATACAAACTAAGATACGGAAATATTTTTTTCCAAAACATGCCCACTCATTTCAAAACGTATTCCTGACTCAGCTTGCCCTGGCTTTCCAAAACGTTAGGCCTATAGCTACATCCATTCCTAGACGGCTCTCACTAGACTCATATTCTCTCTCTCTCTCTCTCTCTCTCTCTCTCTCTCTCTCTCTCTCTCTCTCTGTCAGTTGCAACGCCTCAGCATAAAAATTACAAAATGTTCGTTTAGTTTTCAAACGAGGTTAAACTGATCTTGATCGTACACTTCACTGCTCGAAGCCGTAGCCGTGTCCTTTTTCATCGAATACGAACATTTACTTCGGTGGGCGTTTTGCATCTATATGCGGACTGCTCCTTACGAACGCGTACGAATTCGTAACAATTCATAACGGCAAAATCGAAAGTCTGTGAGTGAAGAAATGTATGAACATCTTTCTAAGCATCGTAAGAGCGTTTTAAACTTTAAGTTTTTAAGTTGTAAGCAGCAGTATACGAATGCGTGACATCGACCTTAACTCTTAGCATTAAAATCTTGCACTCGAGACACGTTAGCCTAGTTCAGGCAAGGCGATAATTACTATTCTGAGTGCAAGACGACTTTCTACGTAGACCTAAAGGGTTAGTACGAGGCTGGATACGATACTCCTTCGCATACTTATAAATGAATTCAATACCAACTAAATTATACATAAGATGTTAGGTTTCTAGATTAACCTCAGAGGCTCCTAGAATCGCCTTTTTGAACACCCTATTTATTCTGAGTTACTTACTCTAGTAGGACTTAGCTACTTAGCGTAGTAGGAAAAAAAAAACAATAAATTTAGAAAAACAAAAACAAGGCCTGTATATTGAATTGTCATTAATTCCACGTCTAACCAAGAAAGTCAGAATGACTCCAAGGCTCGCTCGCTCTCTCTCTCTCTCTCTCTCTCTCTCTCTCTCTCTCTCTCTCTCTCTAACATATCAATTGCCTTGTCTGGCGCGCGGAGCATGCAAAAGGACTGGTAACCGGAACAACGTTCTTGCTGAGAGAGAGAGAGAGAGAGCGAGTGATGATGACAAAGCTCTGCTACGAACCCATGCAACAGCACAAATAACTTCCTTCTTGTACCACAAAGGAAATATATATCTCTCTCCACGCACAACGATTCCGAGAGAGCTGGCCAGGACAGATAATCGCCTCAGTCACCACTGTTGTCATTATTATTATTATTATTATTATTATTATTATTATTATTATTATTATTATTATAAGCCTAATGGAGCAGCTTTAGGACTAACGCAACCTATGACCTAGACTGATTCACGAGCAACGCAATTCGCACGGCCATTGTCCAATCACTGAAACAATCGCCTTAATAAAAAAATAACTTGTACATTGTTTTCGACGTCATTATGGCCCATTATTACATTGTTTTCGACGTCATTATGGCCCATTATTACATTGTTTTCGACGTCATTATGGCCCATTATTACATTGTTTTCGACGTCATTATGGCCCATTATTGCTGCTCATATCAGAATCCCAAGGTCCGTAGATTTAAAAAAATCCTGGCTCCCAGTCGTCATACATAGACGCAGCAGACACTTTCAGGCGTAGCAATGGTTAGACACAATATAATTACATACATATATAATAACAAAAGCTGTTAATTGACTCCTAATAACTGTCAATACACTTTAAATCAATCTGTTTTTCGTTATCACAAAGAATCATCACGACAATTCGATCAGCTGTAATGAATGTGCGTATATATCAGTCAGCTCTCTGACCTTAACAAAAGAGAAAAAAGATAAACAAATACCAAGTTTTACCCTTCTTGATCATTTTCACGACCAGGACGATTACCTCTCTAAATATCAACAATTACCTATCTACATATCAACAATTACCTATCTAAATGTCAACAATTGTCAACAATTACCTATCTAAACATCAACAATTACCTATCTAAATATCAAGCGATAAGCAAAAAAAAAAATTATCAGAGAAACAAGCTATCAGAGGCTCAGATCTGAGTTATCAGATGCAAAGAGTTGCTACCCCTCAATTTGTACAACGAACAAAGAACGTCATTTATAATGAGATTTACATGTCATTTTACGCTTATTCTTGAAGAATGTTGGCGAACTTTCAGTAACAATGACCCCTGGAGAAGTGACACTTGTACGAGTAAAATGGGTGAGAAATTGCGAAATCTTTATCTCCTCCTTCACACAAATCCTCACGAGGAATGCCATTGACTCATCACGAGCCGGTGCCTCAGGGAAAAGTGACCAGGGGGTAGGACCCACCCCCCCCCCCCTCTCTCTCTCTCTCTCTCTCTCTCTCTCTCTCTCTCTCTCTCTCACACACACACACACACACACAAAGCCTCTCGTGACGCTCTCCTGAACTCTACGAAAAACAAGGATATCTCAACACTCCCAAGCTTCCTGATCTAAAAATCAAAAACCTCCACCATCTATCTTGATTCATTACTCAAGACTACGGGTCACAACGAGGCCAGCAAGCTTAAGACAGTTCTTCAGTGTACAAAACAACAATGGCCTTCGAAGAAAGACAACAAATCGTAGAGGAGTAAGACTAAATATTTAAGATCACGTTCTTCGACTTGCTCTACCGTCATTCACCTCACTCAAAAGTCAAGTCTGGTGAGTTGTCTGCAACCTAACAATTGAAACTGAATAGGGATAACCTTCAGTAAATACATATAAAGCATATCGATCTATCTACAAATAATTGTATCATTAGCTGCCACTACATACTACCCGTAAAGCAAAGCCAGAGGTTTAATTCTCCAGTTACAAATTATATAAACCAAACGTAACGGTGACGTATCAGTATTTTCCAAAGGCACCGTATCTCGTACTACGAACTGTGACGTCATAATTACGTTTTAAAGGTAACCTTTCTGAGAAAGGCTTAGATTTCTTCGTAACTTCCAATAATGCATTTCCCAGATGAATGGGTTTTCTTCATATGTTTTATCAAATCACTGGCAAAGATCCCCTTTTTTTAAAGTAAAGTAACTAATGTATAATTAAACCAAGTGGTATATGCCATACGTAGCTTGATTTTTAAGTTTAAAATTAAGACAAAGTGTCGTGAAGTATCGTTAAATAAAACTTTGTAAAATACAGATAACGAGTGGCTATTTTCATAAATTTAAAATTAGAGAAAATGAAGTCAAATATCCTTAAATAAAACTGTATACACCGATAAATAACATTATAAAATAAGAGTAATAATAAAAAAAACGATTGGGTCTTATCATAAGTTTAAAACGACAAAATGTAGTAAAGTACCCTTAGATAAAACTGTAAAAACTGATAAGAAAAATAATAAAATAATTCAAAACAAAGAAAACGAAAGCATAAAATTATTATCATACCACAAAGAAGAAGATTCGACAAACCTCGACGTATAAAAGAGACGACAGCAGCAGCGGCCGAGATTATTATTATAAAGTTGGCGGTTGTCGATGATGACGTCTGAGATAAGAAAAAAAAACTCCGCTCGTATTTTTAGAAAACGGAGTAAAAATAAAAGAAAAACGACGGCCACAGAAAACGTAAAGGTCTTCGAGGCAGCGACACAACAGACAGAAGAACCCCGACGAGCGAACGCCCTGGCCAGCAATCAGACTTCATCGTCGCATTGGTGCCGTGTGCAAAGCAACGGCTCTAAGCAGTCCCCCCCTCCCCGTCCAATTCTCCCTCTCCATCCCCCTCCACCGGGAACCACCTACTACAAACTTACCCACTTATAACTGTATTGACAAGAGAATTACGTAGAAATAAACATATATTACAGAAAACTCATCAGTCTGTCTGTCTGCAAAGCAAATGTAATTCGAACTACAAAATACACTTCGGCCGCCATCACGACTCGCGGTGCCGTGTGCAAAAGGCGCGTTGTACGAGTTCTAGACCAATGACGCAAGAGCTAAAAAAAATTTGCCGAAGACAAACAGGGCTTCGAGAAGCACCTTATAGGAGATGCTACATTATCGTTCTGTGGAATGGCAAACCGTTCGATAGTTTGCTAAATAGTGCAACTAAAAGCTACAGAAAAATGCCGCAATTATAATGTTATCATAGACACCTTCCTCTCACACAACAGACTAGAATGATCTATAGATGATTTCCATGGAGTTTTGGATAGACCAATTCCAAGAAGCTTTCCATGGAGTTTTGGATAGACCAATTCCAAAGAAAAGTGAAAAATAACCGAAAAGAATAATATCTGAACATGAAGGTTCTTCGTCCATGCAGGATGCAGCGATAAGCAAAGAAACACTAATTTAAAAAAAAGTCCAATCCCCCTCCATCAGCCTATTCAAGAACACTACGCCATTAGAGGGGGAGGGGGGGCGGGTTCAGCAGCTACTGGGTCTAATTTTATCGGTGTTTTGATTAGAGATAAGACACGAATGCCTGCTTTTAATGACACTCAACAGAAGACGTCCTAATGGCTTGAGACTTCCGTGACATTCAAGATCATTCTAATTAGAAGTAAACACAGGCCCGTACCCAGAGTTGTTGTTTTTTTTTTTTTTTTTTTTTGGGGGGGTCGTTTTTCCCAAAAAATTTACCTTTTCTTCTATAAATGTCATTGCATACATAGGTAGTATATACAAGATGGTTATATTAAAAAGAAAAATTGGGTACCTATGCGGTCTACGCCATTGTATCCGATATTTTTTTTTTATCTTTTATTAAAAAAATATCACAGTCATTACATAATACATAGGGTGTTACAAAATATTACAAAATTAAATACACATACATTTACAACTGCTATTGGTTAGAAATAATTAGAAATAAAATTTAATGTATTTTTTGCTAAATATATTTTCAATTTTTTCTTTAAATAAATTTCTTAACAACCACCTGTCATAAGTTAGTTTAGTTTTAACATTAGAGGTTATTCAAAGTATATACTGGCTTTAGTTGACAGAATTTTACTTATAATGTTGAAAGTTCGCACTGAAATTCAAGATTATTTCTTCAGTTTTATAGATTTATAAATTTATTATGTTATTATGTTAACGATAACATGCATATTACTTTATTTATGTTATATACGTACTTTGACATCTAAAAAAAACAACAATTATTTATTACTCTGTAAGTACAGTTCAATGAGAAGGATGGTCACAGAAAATATGAACTTCCAGAAATTTTTTGGGGGGAGGATCAGTCGATCCCACCCCCTGCCGTGACAATCATTATAAATGATTTTAATTTAGTACGAATGATACTGCGTAAGCACGTGCTTACTAGTATAAAATATTTTTTTCGAGAATTATGAAAAAAAACAAGAAGGCTGTAGCCTCAGAAAACAATTAGATATTAAACATTGTCTATCATATTTTAATTCCCCAAAAGATACCAATAAACTCGAAAAATATGTTTGGGCGGGATTTATCTCTAGGCTACCAGTCATCGGTCTAGCAATACATGCTAAAGTAGGCATTTAAGTTTTAATACGTATCTGTATTGATGCATTCATATCACACGTGTCATAGGAACGGGTGCTGAACGTACGGCTAACGTTCCTGCTTTGAAAATAAAATAGAACAATTTGAAAATAACTTTAAATAAACGCACAATGAAATGATTCATCAGGTATCGTTGTCTCGACCTTGTCAGCCATTAGCACCCGCGTGTAAAATGTTGCAATCGTGGTCGAAACATGACGGGTTTCGAACCCAATTAAACTTCCCGGTGCCTCAATTGCTTGTAAACAATGTGTAGAGAGCACAGGGCTATTGTTCAAAATGGGCAGGGAGGGGGAGGGGGGAGCAAGGGGGGTTAGGAACCACTTGTCGAAGGTGATTCAACAAACTTCCATTCAATACCGACGGCATCTCGGTCAAAAGAAAGGTCAGGGAAAATTCAACCAATGACAAAAAACAGAGATTGTGGCTGTTGAGTTTCGTGGTAGTTTTAAAAGGCTACAGTCAACTAAATCGTACAGTTTTACTGCAAGTTTAAGAAGCCATAGTGCATCAAATCGTACAGTTTTACTGTAACTTTAAGACTAGCCACGTGGATCCAACCAACTGGGCCAGATAAAGAAGACGAGTTTTCCATTCCTTAAGTGTTTTAGTGCTATTAACTACAGCAGCCAACAATGCTTATTAATAAACGCAATTGCGCCATTAATTCACTTCACATATATAGCAAAATCTTATTAAAAATGGAAACCAAAGCATTAGTCTATAGAGCTACTTGGTACTATGTACGTCCCCTTCGCTTTTAGTCCTACTTTCACGTCAAAAATTGCTCCTGCTGGGGGAGCAGTGATGGTTGTGGGGAAAATTTTCACGCTTGAAGGACATCCTTAAAGGCGATATTTTCCCCTTGAAGGCTCAAGTAAATAACTTGAGATCCTACTATAGTTACGTTACGTCACGCTGGTCACGCTAACCGATGCCAAGGGAAAAAAGGGTTGGGTGGCTCTTGCGCTGAATGACAATGAGGCAGCTTTACTCGTAGAATCTCTCTCTCTCTCTCTCTCTCTCCTGTAGGGCTACAAATACCATTTAAAAAATTACCTCGGTCTAACACTGACTGAATCAAGTACAAAAGAAAATTCGACAAAGGCAAACGATTAGTAGTACCACACCGAAATTAATTACCCAAGAGATAACCATATGTAGTATACATAATGGTGATTATCCCCCAACCGTTTCAAAAGAATGCACGCTGAACGATCTCCATGGTGCTGAACGATCTCGGAACCATGGAGGAAAAGGTGCATCAAAAACTTAAATCGGTCCAGTTATCCTCTTTGCAACTAACAAGCGCAGCAGGAAAAGAGCAAACCAAAATACCCCACAATGATAAATGATAAAACGATTGGTCCATGAAGGCTTAATCAAACCGGCCATCCTCTATTAGTACGAACCACTTGGTGCTTTTGGGATATACGTAGAGTTTAGGTCGATGGTGTAACATGACCTCGCAATTGCATTATGAATCAATTGTTATTAAAGGGTGGACATAGCAAGAAGGAAGAACGATAATATGAATGGGGGGCATACAGTTAAAGAAATGAAAGGGGTTGCAGCTGTTTATATGCCTAATGCAGTATCGACTACTATGAAATTCAGGGCCTCTGTAACACGGTTTTTTGGATTTTGCTCCTTATCAAAGCATCGGATGTAGCTGAAAGTTGACATATGTATATTTTACAACTACACACAAATTTTGTCAGCATTATCAATAACCTAAACCCGATAGTTTTAATTTTTATAGAGTAAAAATGATTTGGCCGACGCCATGGCCAATGATTGCGAGCCAAGAGTCGAAAAACATTCATTACGTAAACAAGGTAAACATCGTTTTACGAAATGTTGCCCCGCCCATCCACCAGACAGAAACCCATTCACCTTATTCCATCGGCTCTGAAACCCATAGCAGTCAAGAATGGCTAACAGGATTTGGAATTGTCCCCGTGGTTGCAAAACTGCATTTGTCTTACGACTTGCAACTTTATACAGTCAAAGAGAAAGCCCGTGGCCATACTTACTATAGCCTGAATAGGTAATTAGTCAGTTTCTAGTTTAAATCCAATGTTTATGGTCTGATTTGTATTTAGCGTAACGTGATTATAATACTTGTAATGTCATTCAGGATTTTGAACATTTCCATTAACTATTCACTATGCCACCAAGAGGGAGAAAGAGAGAGATTGTATGTAAACAGTCTTATTTATAAACAAATATTAAAATAAGATTTTTATCCAAAATAAATACAAGCTTATATGTGCTAAAATCTCCAGCAGACCAACGGATTATCCGATATAATTTTTTTTCTTCTTTAGTCTGTACGACCATGTTGGATATAAAGACTTATGAATGGCGGAACGATACATAGATGTGGGTGGGGTATCTGTGCTAGCGTAGTAATACTACTGTAGCAGTAGTGCCGCAAAATTAGTAATAGCAGCAACATACATGAATTAAACGTTTAGGCCAACTGCTGGGATCCCTGAGGATCATTTAGCACTTCTTACAACTACTCGAGAAATGAGTTTTTATAGCCAGAAGTTAGATTTTCTAATACAACAATGTCCATGATAGCCTTCAGTGTTATCCTGAATTATAACGAGGCCAAAGTGGGTGGAGCCTCATGAAGTCATCATTCTGACGATAATTATTGGTGAAGGTTTAAAGCTAAAATACGGTACCGTCTATTTTTTTTTTTTTTTTTTTTTTTTTTTTTTTTTTTTTTTTTTAGTAAATAGGTAGATAGCCGATAAATTAAAATTGCTTGACATTGGATACAGCAGTTATCAATCAAGCTTGTCTACTATGTCTTTGAAAATTACCAATTATTCCCTACATCTTGTCAATCTGATTGTGACCTTTAAAGTAGATTACAATTTCTTAGGACACATATTTTGGGAGTTAGACTAATAATCGAAGTGTTTTTGTATTTATATTTTGTTGGTTTGTTCATTATGACAATTATCAGTGGAGAGGATTCAGAGTTCATAAAGGTGTACTGCTGTGCTTGTATTTAAATTTTTGTCATTGTTGCCAGAGGTATAGCCTTCGTTACGTATAGCCTATCATCCATCGAGAAAGAGGGAGGAAATGCTGTCATAAGTTACGTAACGAGTGCGTTCGAAACCTTTTCTCTGAGGTTAGTTGGCCCCGTCTTAAAAAAAGTCACTTTTACATTATAAGTACCAAATTTATTCAACCTACGTAATGCAGAATACAGTCAAAATTTATGTGTAGATATAATGTGCATTCTGAATAAGCGTTATATCTATGAAATGCATAGATAAAAAGTTATTGCCAAAAAACCGTGTTACAGAAGCGCTGAACCTCATAGTAGTGGTTTAAGTTAAGGCAATCCTCCTCCTCCTCCTCTGTTATCCGAGCATAGTTCTCGTGGACATAAATTAGCTTCGAAAAGACAGTTTACACTTCGATGGCCGATGCAGCACGCGAGATAGATAACAGCAGAGGCTCCACACGGTGGTAATTTCGTGGGCCAAGTCGCGAAAAAAAAAAAAAAAAAAAAAAAAAAAAACGCTCTGTACATGATGCAGCAGTTTGTTCTAGCCATCAAAATTGCTACCATTCTTGGCGAGCATAACACACACACACACACACACATATATATATATATATATATATATATATATATATATATATATACTATATATATCATATATATTACTTTATATCTATATATATATATATATATAGATATAGATATATTATATATATATTATAATATACAATAATAATATACAACATTTCAGCCATATACAAGATAAGTGGCTCATGAATTCAGTTAAGCCAACAAGATAATCTCGCTATAAATTGATGTGGTTACTTAAAAGACAATTTTTATATTTATCCTAAAAATTGGCTGGTTTCTGCACGGGACAATTTTTATTTTTTTTTTATCAAAGGTTACATTCTGTATAAATCTTTTAACGCTAAACTGGATTAATGTTTTTGACGATAAAGTGACGATGACTAGCATTATTATTATTGTTATATTATTATGGCTGTGCATTGTATAACCTACTTAAGTAATTTAAAAAATCTGAAAATACCCTATTAGTATCATTATTACTAGCAATCTATGGGCATAACCAGCCCCGTTTCAAGGGCAGAACCAGCTCCGTTTCTGGGAATCCCTTCTCACCCCCACCCGCTTCGGAGAGGGGAGGTAGGACGAATCCCCATTATAAACCATCTTAGAAGTCCCCACTATAACTCTGCCAAGTTTCATGCCCATCGGACCAGTCATTTGGCCATGATTGAATGACAGACAGACGGACAGACATAACGTCCATTATGGTAAGAATATTGTTCTAAGAGGTCCACAACAATAAAAAAATTTGTGAGTTCGTGTATAATTTAACCCTTTACAAATGTTTCGAACCCTTCCCTGGGTTTCTCTTCAGTCCAAATCATTTGGACTGAAGATGAACCCAGGGGAAGGGTTCGAAAGCTTTGTAAAGGGTTTTTAAATTATACACGAACTCGCAACCATTTTTATTATTGTGGACCTCTTGGAACATCATATACTCTTGTGATAGAGAGTTTTTCCCAAGTAAGATTACCATTATTATTATTATTATTATTATTATTATTATTATTATTATTATATTAATTATTACTTATTATTATTATTATTATTATTATTATTATTATTATTATTATTATTATTATTATTATTATTATTATTATTATATTATTATTATTTTTATTATTATTATTATTATTATTATTATTTTTATTTTTATTATTATTATTATGATTATTATTATTATTATTATTTTATTGATTATTATTATTATTAATTATTATTATTATTATTATTATGGCTGTGCATTGTATAATCCCCTTAAGCAATGAAAAAAATCTGAAAATGTCAGCGACATGGGAAAATTAGAAACTAAATAAATGGCCAATGAAACAGTGGATTGATTTTACAAAATTCAGGCTGTCAAGCTAATCACTGGGGCACTTCCTTAATAAAGAGAGAGAAGAGGGAGTTCCAAGTGGGCTGAGTAATAGGAGTATTCCTAAAATAATGAGGAGAGGCAGAAAACACAGCTCTCAGTGATATTGTTATGATACAATAAAGTTTGTTCATACTTACCTGGCAGATATATATATAGATGTATTCTCCGAAGTCCGACAGAATTTCAAAACTTACGACACACGCAGTGGGAGGCCAGGTGGTTAGTACCCATTCCCGCCGCTGGGAGGCGGGTATCAGGAACCATTCCCATTTTCTATTCAGATTTACTAGTGCCACTGTCTCCTGAGGGGAGGTGGGTGGGCACTATGTATATATATATCTGCCAGGTAAGTATAAACAAACTTTATTGTATCATAACAATATCATTTTGTTCATGACTTACCTGTCAGATAATATATATATGATGAATCCCAACCCACCCCCCATTGGAGGTGGGAAGAGACAGAATAGGATTTAAGAAACAAATTACATGTAGATGATTGAAACCTTGGTTCTTTACCTGTTAGCATAACTGACTTCGTGATTACTGTCACCCAAGTCTGCTTCTGCTTTACTAGAGTCTCCAGCAAGGTAGTGACCTGTATAGCTGATGAGTTCTAGATGATCTGTCAACGGGGGCGTGACCACAATGCGACTAGACCATATTGACCATACTATGAGGGCAACGAAGCAAAACCACCACCTGACCAAGCCTAACATAAGTTAATATAGCATAACTTAGGCTAAAGAAAGGGAAGTCCGCCTCTGGCGGCCGACCCAACAACCATAACAAACACAATAAAATAAAAAACTCTTCCTAACCATTTTCTAAAGGATAGGATGAGTGCTACTTCCTGCCCCCAAAATTGTATCTGCAGAAACGTATGGCCCTAGCGAACAGCAGTTCTCATATGTTGTTCTCACATCCCTCAGGTAGTGTGAAGCGAACACAGAGTTGCTTCGCCAAAAGGTGGCGCCCAGGATGTCACTGAGTGCCACATTCCTCTGAAATGCCACCGAGGTTGCGATCACCCTCACCTCGTGAGCATTTACTTTAAACAGTTTAAGATCACTGTCCTGACAGGATGAATGAGCCTCCTTGATAGTGTCTCTCAAAAAGAACGCCAGAGCATTCTTTGACATAGGCAAGTCTGGCCTTCTTACAGAACACCACAAATTGTCCGAAGGACCTCGACATTCCTTCGTCTTATGCAAATAAAATTTGAGAGCCCTGACAGGGCACAGGACTCTCTCTGGCTCTTGTCTAACAATTTCAGCCATACCCTTGATCTCAAAGCTCCTGGGCCAAGGGTTAGACGGGTTTTCATTCTTGGCTAAAAACGTCGGGCTCAAGGAACAAACGGCATTATGCCCTTTAAAGCCTATATGCTTGCTGATGGACTGGACGTCAGGAACTTCAAGACCACGTCCAAGTTCCAGGAAGGCAGCTTAGGCTGAGCCACCTTAGTGGTTTCAAAAGACCTTAAGAGATCGTGAAGGTCCTTGTTGTTTGCTAGGTCCAGACCTCTGTGTCTAAAGATCGCTGACAACATACTCCTGTATCCTTTTATTGTTGGGACTGCCAGCTTTTCTTCTTTCCTTAGATAAAGGAGGAAGTCGGCTATCTGGTTGAGAAAATGCCCTTCTTCCTACACCAACTCCTGAAAGCGGCCCACTTCGATTGGTACACCGCAAGAGAGGAAGCTCTCCTTGCATTGGCAATAGCTCTTGCCACTGGTCTTGAAAAACCTCTCGCTCTGGCCAACTTTTCGATAGTCTGAATGCTCAGACTCAGAGTGGGGAGGTTTTTGTGGTACCTCTCGAAGTGGGGCTGTCTGAGTAGATCGACTCTCAAAGGTAGCGTCCTCGGGAAGTCTACTAAGAAGGTCATGACCTCTCTGAATCATTCCTTCGCAGGCCAAAGCAGGGCGATCAACGTCATCCTCGTCCCTTCTGACGCCGCAAACTTCCTGATGACTTCTCCCAAGATCTTGAACGGGGGAAAGGCATACACGTCCATCCCTATCCAATCCCAGAGAAGGGCATCTACTGCTACTGCTCCTGGATCGAGTACAGGGGAGCAGTATAGAGGAAGTCTCTTCGTCCTCGATGTTGCGAACAGATCTACCAAAGAACGTCCCCATAATTTCCACAATTCCTGGCATACCTCTTGATGAAGGGTCCATTCGGTCGGAAGCAGTTGCTCTAGCCGACTGAGTAGATCCGCACGGACGTTCTCGACTCCCCACGAACCTCGTAAGGATCGTTACCTCCTGTGCTTGGGCCCACAACAGGATCTCTCTTGCTAGGCCGAACAGGGACCGAGAGTGTGTTCCTCCCTGTTTCTTGAGGTAAGCCAGAGCTGTGGTATTGTCCAAGTTTATCTGGACTACTCGGCCTGAAACTTGTTCCTCGAAGAACTGCAGAGCCAAATGAATTGCCCCCAATTCTTTGAGATTTATGTGCCAGGACATCTGTTCCCCTCTCCAGGTGCCTGACACTTCTTCCCCCCCTAGTGTTACTCCCCATCCCGAGGTGGACGCGTCGGAAAACAACACAAGGTCGGGGCTCTGAAGCTTGAGAGAAAAATCCTCTGCCAACTTTGCGGGGTCGAGCCACCACCTTAAGTGATCCTTTACTGGTTTTGAGATCCTCAAGATCACATCTAGATCCTCCTTGTTCTCCCAGTTCTCAGCAAGGAAAAACTGGAGAGGTCTGAGATGCAGTCTCCCCAGGGAAACAAACTTCTCCAGCGAGGAAATGGTCCCCAGCAGACTCATCCATTCCCTCACCGAACATGTTTCCTTCCCCAGGAAGGCTGAAACTTTGTCTAAGCAGTGCTGCTGTCGTTCCTGGGACGGAAAAGCTCGAAAAGCCACTGAATCCATCTGAATCCCCAGATACACGATGGACTGCGTTGGGATCAGATGGGACTTTTTGAAGTTCACCAGAAGTCCCAGGGACTTTGCCAATTCTAGCGTCGAATGAAGGTCCTCCAGACACCTCGACTCCGACGAGGCTCGAATGAGCCAATCGTCTAAGTACCGAGAGATTCTTATACTTGAAAGATGAAGCCATCTCGCCACATTCCTCATTAGAATCGTGAAAACCATCGGGGCTGTGCTTAGCCCGAAGCAAAGAGCCCTGAACTGAAAACCTTGCCCCCTCAGGACAAACCTCAGGTACTTCATTGACTGAGGATGGATGGGGACGTGAAAATAGGCGTCCTGAAGGTCTAACGACACCATCCAGTCGCCTGGTCTTAAGGCTCCTAGAACCGACTGAGGCGTCTCCATCTTGAATTTTTTTTTTTCTAAAAAAAGGTTCAGCCTGCTGACGTCTAGGACTGGTCTCCATCCTCCCGACTGCTTCGGCACCAGGAACAACCTGTTGTAGAAACCTGGGGAATCCAGGTCTAGGACCTGTTCCACAGCCCTCTTTTCGAGCATTTACTCGAGCAGATCAAAAAGAATCTGCTGCTTCTCTCGATGGTAGGAGGGTGACAGATCCCTGGGTGTAGTGTACA
Organism: Macrobrachium nipponense; assembly: GCF_015104395.2. NCBI lineage: Eukaryota > Metazoa > Arthropoda > Malacostraca > Decapoda > Palaemonidae > Macrobrachium > Macrobrachium nipponense. The sequence continues at coordinate 26,208,519 of NC_061096.1, forward strand.
GCGGAGGAAGTTTGAGGAATGGGATCTAGTATCCCTTTTCGATGACTTCGAAGGACCAGCTGTCCGTCCCCCTCGCTCTCCAGGCTTTTGCAAAGGAAAGAAGCCTGGCTCCGACTGGTGTCTGAAGGACTGACGCATCATTTCTTACCCCTGAGCTTGGAAGGGGCTCTGCCTCTGGGAAGACCTCTTCCTCGAGGAGATGATCACGAGGAAGCTCCTCCGCGAAAGGGCTTCTGCTTCCTGGAAGCCTGCCCAAGCGTAGTAGCCGAAGGGACTGCTGGACGTCTGGAAGACTGGGCCAGGAGGTCTTGAGTAGCTTTCTCCTGCAGGCTCACGGCGAGATCCTTGATCATAGACTGGGGGAAGAAATGGCTCGACAGAGGGGCGAACAGTAACTCTGCCCTCTGTGAGGGAGAAACAGACTTTGCAGTGAAGTTGCAATACAAAGCTCTCTTCTTCAAGAGCCTTGTACAAAAGTGAGCAGCCAGTTCCTCCGAACCATCCCTGACGGCCTTGTCCATGCACGCCAAAACGCTGGACAGGTCCCCCAGACTAATCGAGTCAGGACTCCGTGACTGCAAATCCAGGACTCCCAAACACCAGTCCAGAAAGTTGAAAACTTCCATTGTCCGAAACAGTCCTTCCAGATGATGGTCCAATTCAGAAGGAGTCCACGACACCTTCGCCAAGGAAAGGAGAGACCTCCTTGGAGCGTCTACTAGACTGGCAAAGTCTCCCTGGGAAGAGGAAGGAACTCTCAACCCAACGTCCTCTCCCGTTTCGTACCAAATCCCTGCTTTTCCACTCAGTCTCGACGGAGGCAGGGCAAAAGAAGTCTTGCCTTGGGCCTTTCTCAAATCCATCCAGTCGTGGACCTTCTTGAAGGCTCTCTTCGTAGAAAGGGAAGTCTTCATTTTCACAAATCCCGGCGTTCTACTCGTTTTCGACAAGGCTAACTGCGAAGGAGGAGAGCGAGGGGCCGTGGGTTGGAACTTGTCTCCAAACAATTCTCTAAGAAGGCGGGCCAAGACCTGGTAGTCTGAGGATGAAGACGACGTAGAAGGCTGCTCTTCATCTGCGGCCTCCGACGAACTTCCTAACTCTCCCTCTTCCATGGGAGCAACAGACGAATCCACAAAAGAACTAAGAGGTCTAAGACCTTTAGGCCCAACTCTCAAGAGGGACCTCCGCTGTGAAGAAGAACTCGTCGCACAAGGCTGAGCGTCTTTTACAACAGCCTCTGAAGCGTCTGGAAGCTCCGGGAAGGAGGCGTCCTGACGAGCGTTCTGGCGAGCGTCCTGACGAACGTCCTGACGAGCGTCCTGACGAGCGTCCCTACGAGCGTCCTGGCGAGCGTCCTGACGGGCGTCCTGACAAGAACTATGACGAGCGTCCTGAAGAGTAGCAGCAGCCTGAGAAGCGTCAAGGCGAGGAGCCTGAGGATCGTCATGCCTAGCAGCATGCAGAGCGTCACGAAGGGGAGCGAGAGGAGCGTCTTGTCGAGAAGCTAGACGATCCCTGCTGCGATGAGCCTTACGGTCTTCCTCCCTCTCGACAGAAGAGAGTCTGGGGAGACGCTCATCGCACCCTCCGCACCCTCTAGACAAGCGCTGGGGTGCCGAACGAAATCTAGAGGGGGACGAAGCAGGCGAAGGAGACGAACGAGGAGAAGGAGAGGGGGACTGCTTGGACCTCTTGATAGGCAGCCTCGAGTCCTTCCTGCGTCGACGCGGCTCTGCCTCTCTCTCAGCAATAAACGAAGCTAACTGCTGCTGCATAACAAGGAGCATCTTCTTCGTAGGAGAAGACTCCTTCTCAGGGAAAGGGCTGATCCTGTGGGAAGACGAGGGGCGAGGGGACGCCTTTTCATTCTCACAGGAAAAGCTACAGCTCTCTCCCTGGAGCGACTGGGGCGCTCAACAGCGTCATCCTCTGATGACGTCCTGGTCCTCTTCTGCGGTGGGAAAGCGTCAAAATTCTCCGGAGAAGACCGAAAAGCATCTGGAGAAAAAGGACGTGAAGCGTCCTCCTCTCTGAAGCTTCTCTTCAGTGGGTGAGAGTCCTTCCGAGAGCTCCACCCCTTGCGTGGGGAGGACGCTTCGGAGGACGAGAAGCAATCCTTAAGGATTCGTGCACAAGCACGATCCTTGGCAGCCTGGGAAGCGTCAACAGGACCTGCCGAAGGGACGCCAGATTGGTGGGGAGCCCCCGTAACCCTCTTTCGGCTTTCGACTTGCCCACTCCCTGAGTCCTGGGAGTCCGACAGAGGTCCAGGCCTAGAGGCATTATAGGGCCGATCTGACGCCCCCTCCACAACACTAGGGGCACTAATACTATCACTGCACTTCACCACACCACTTTGTAAAGCGAGCACTTTGGATTCCAGGTTACGGATGGACTCCATAATCACGGACAGGGCATTACCCTCCGCAGACACAATCTCAGGGCCCGAAGGCAACACCACAGGGTTAGGGGTAGCAAAGTCTACAGGAGGGTTAGCAGGTGAAAAATTACTACCCTGACGTCTACTGCCTGACATGCTCCTGGAGGAAGACCTCCTGATCCTGTCACACTCTAACTTGCGCACATAGGAATCATACGTCTTCCAACCTGAATCAGACAAACTCTCACACTCCTTACATCGATCATTTACCAAACAAACATGTCCCCTACAGCTCGTGCATACAGTGTAGGGATCTACCGAAGCCTTCGGTAACCTCACCTTACACTCTTCCACACAACATACCCTGAAACTAGCAGAACTAGAACCAGACATCTTATTCAAGAAAAATCAAAGCCAAAATTAAAACAGTCCACAATAGCTGTGCCTAGCCACAAAACCAAAGTCAAAAACCAAAAGACAATCAGAATACTTAAGTGGCAACGAAAGTTTACAAAATCCAATGACGGAGGTACTGAAAACAGGTGTTGACAGTACCAGCAACAGAGAAAATCTAAATAGAAAATGGGAATGGTTCCTGATACCCGCCTCCCAGCGGTGGGAATGGGTACTAACCACCACCTGGCCTCCCACTGCATGTGTCGTAAGTTTTGAAATTCTGTCGGACTTCAGAGAATACAGCTATATATATATCTGACAGGTAAGTCTCATGAACAAAATAATATACAAATAGCTCAGATACTAAGGAAAATCTAACTAACAGGAAAAGGGGTATGAAGGTGTCTTAGTGACGTACAATCCACTAAGCATGGGATCGAAGTTGAAGAGCATGCCGAAAAAATATGAGGATACGGTAAACATCTCTTTACTAATAGATAAAGGAGACAATACTGGCCTTATTCAAATGCCATGCTTACACCCTACTTAGAGCATGTTATTCTAGACCATCCGCAGGGAGTCGTTATAAAGATTTGAAGGAGTGCAAGCAAGATCCATCAAACTATTTACCTGGATACCAAAGGAGGTTGAAATGACCAGGAAATAATGCCAATACATAAATACCATAAACATAACGTCTTACATTGTTTATGCTGTAAGCTGTTTGCCATTTTGGATGGTAAGGCCTATATAAATGACTACAGCTGAAACGACCAGGACCACCCCTAATCTGCCCCCCTAAATCTATCAATTTCCATCTAGAACTGGTGAAAACTGAAAGAGATAATTTGATATAATTTTATGATGTTGAAAGGAGGCTGTATCCTTGAATAGCCTATACCACTGCCATGTACCTTGTGATACACCAGCTAAGGTTCATCCTCTTGGTGCAGTATTGAGTTGAATATAGAATCTAGGCCAAAGGCCAAGCACTGAGACATAGGTCATTCAGTGCTGAGATGGAAACTGACGGTAAAAGGCTTGAATGCTGTAACAAGAGGAAAACCTCAAAGCAGTTTCACTATGAATCAATTGTTAGAAGAGGGTGGAAAATAAAATGGAAGAAAGAGTATATGAAAAAAGTTGCAGTAGACAGAACGAAAGTAGTTGCAGCTAGGGGTCGAAGGCACACTGTAAAGAACCTTAAGTAATGCAGTAGGACCTGGCCCAAATTTAGGTTAGGTTAGGATGCAGCCACGCATTTCTATCTGAAGCCTAATTCATAGTATTAGGCTATGGGATATATCCAAGTGATTGCCATTTCCACATTACTCTTTCACTTTTCCCACCTTTAAAGTCTAGTTTTAAGGTTGGATGGGAGAAGAAGCGGTAATTTTAGGGAATAACTCCGCACAGACTGCAAGGAACATTTCCACGAATACGTCAGCCACTAGGGATTAGGGTGTCAAATGTATTTTGCTGTGTTCAGTAATAGCCCTGGGGGTTAATTACAGTCGACCCCCTAAAATTAACGGTAAATTCTTAATACGCAACCCAAATACTACAGGAAACTGTAATTTCCAAAAGAAATACCCGACGTGGAGCCTTCCTAGTACTCATTTGAACAATGTTAGCGTATATATGTAACGTTCATTGATCTTACTCAAGAATGCAGTTGTAATCAGCACAATAAAACAACATTTTGTTGCCTATATTAGTGAAAGTATGAAACTTTTTTTTTCACAGGGTTATGGCTTGAACTGAATTCATTTTTACCTTATAATCGGTGGTTTTATCCTTACTGCCATCACAACTGAAACTCCACAGTGCTTATTTGATTGTAATTATACACATTTTGGTCTTAATTCACGCCACGAAACACCATAAAGAGTGCCATAGTCCCCTTGAATAAGTACGAATAAGTGCTGGTAAGAGTTCGGGGTTACGATTGTTGTGATGAAAGTGCCCCAGCATCTATGGGTACAAGTGGTGTAAGGATTTAGCGCAGGAAATGGGAAGTTTGTTGGCACAAGCAACTCCACAAACATCGAGATGGCGTCAATCTTCGAAATATTTGGAGTTGTAGCCTAAGTAAAATCTTCGAAAGCGTTTTGGGGAAAATACTTACTTCGAAAGGAGAGTAGAGGTCTTCAGCTCCTGTTATCACCAACTCATGACTGATGACCATCTCCAGTGTCAGGATGTGTTAAAAGTACTTTTTCGGAGGGTGGTCTAGCCGTGGTAGTCGGTGAGTTGGCCAGTCCACGCTGTTGTTTACCCTATACCAGACGTCACGGAATGTCAAAAACGGACTTCGAAATGCATAAAAAAATTTCCATTGGGGTAAACGAAATTCCAATGCAAAATTCACTTAGCTTATGTGTAACTAGCAGTGTATTAGGATGAAATTGACGTCTTCATTGATTAATTAGCGTCACTGTACCAACCATAGTGGTATCTTTTATTCCTTCGCCCCAACCAGGAAAAGTTTATAGCTACCTACTACCTAGTAATTTAAAATTTAAAAATGGGGCTAGCCTATTTTGACGTATCATATTGTCGGTATATTATTTAACTCGTGCATAAATTAGCCTTGACCTGACATAGAAAAGACAGAGAGAAGTCTTATTATGCCTAAAATAGAATAAATTCGTAAGGGTAATTACTCTAGGGTAGCAATCCTGGCCTTGGAACTGAAACAGTGAAATCACCCTGAAGCCAGCGATTTAGCCTAGCTAAAGTGGAATAGCTAAAAGTGGAATACTCACATAATTTGCCGGTTTAATGGCCAGGACACATTACATACTGCCGAGTAATAGCTGCATTCAACTAGGAAATAGTTATAGTAACAAATTGAGCCGAACTAGAAAACCACTAACAAAACTTAATCGTCAAGTGTCAACAAAATAATGACATTGGTGTCGAAGGGAGGTCATCTTCTTAAATTACTTTTTCATTAAATTTTATACTTATAAGAAAATAACTACTTATATTATAGTAAAATTATTAATTTAAAATTAATCTTAAATCATCAATTATAATATAACTTGCTTTAAGGAAGATTTTTATCTTAGTGTTGTAGTACTTGAATACGAAAAGTGAGTAGCCTAGGTTTAAGTTTCTAATTCTTCTTCTTGGAAATAATTTACTGTAATTATGCCACCTGTCCATCTTTACAGATACCTATGGAAAGCTGCGCATTACCACTTACAGTCTGAAACTGTGGTACTAATCGCTTCTATATATGTCAACGTAGAAACCTGACGAAAATTAAAGAGTAAAAGGAGGAACAACATAAGATTCAGTACAGAATCGTGAAAAGAATACCTGGAACAACAAACATCTACGTCGGCCATGCTACGGTTGATAGTTAAAGTTAGTTGGATTCAATCCTCCCACAGATTATTGTGAAATAGATATACAGTAAGTTTAACAGTTGAAAATTGAATAGAATATGGAAACGAGGCTGCTGCACAACTTCATAACAACAGATAGAGAAATGCTAGTGAAGGAGGAGGTAGACATAGGTAGTGTATAGAAGACCAACTACGACAACCCTATAAATACTGCTTGGGGACAAAGTGTTATATATATATATATATATATATATATATATATATATATATATATATATATATATATATGTGTGTGTGTGTGTGTGTGTGTGTGTGTGTGTGTGTGTGTGTGTGTGTCTGTGTCTGTGCTGTGTCTGTGTGTGTATATGTATAAAAGTAGCAATTTATAATAAGTAGTGGAAGTCAGAAATATACAGCAAAAGCTTAATGCTGTAAGGAAGAGCACAGATGAACAACAAGGGGTCGGGTAGTTAAAACTTCTGATCGTAACCAATGAACAACGTATGGGATCTAACCTGCATATTATAGAGCATCAAGAACAAAAATAAAATAAAAAAAATAGTAGTACGTGTTCCTTCGTGCTACATTCATATATATGTATGTATATATATATATATATATATATATATATATATATATATATATATATATATATATATATATTACCAAGGGCCCTTTTCCCTGAAGATCGATATTATATATAATATATTATATATATATATATATATATATATATAGCAAAGTTAAACACCGCATCCATGTTCTAATATGTTGTAGGAAGCCCACTAAAATTTGGAAAAAATTGAAAGTTTTATTTAAGGGTTTCGGAGAGTACATTCTCTCCCTCTTTCCGAAAGAGAAATAAAAGTTACAAAAACTGAAAACAGCGGTCAAGGTAAAAGAAATAACATACAAGCATATGGTTGTATCAGAATAACTGCCCTACGGTGGTTTGCCAATCTTGTTTAACAACTTAGTTACACTCAACTACCTGCTTTGTCATAATGCAATTATGACAAAGCGTGTAGTTAGTGTAACTAAGTTGTTAAACAAGATTGGCAAACCACCGTAGGGCAGTTATTCTGCTCTTTCGGAAAGAGGGAGAGAATATACTCTCCGAAAGCTTAAATAAAACTTTCAATTTTTTCCAAACTTCCTACAATATATATATATATATATATATATATATATATATATATATATATATATATATATATATATTCAATGTAGCACGAAGGAACACGTACTTGAGAATATCCTTAAATCCGCGGTATAAACTTGGGAAGGTAAGTGAAAAAGGGACTTGGAGCAAGTACCTTCGTAGTACATTCAACATTTTCAAGTTCACGCTGAATATAATAGTAGTTGACATCCATTTATACACAAAACCAGAAAGGGGGGCGGTCGGGGTTACAGTTTATTAATCTGGGCTCCATGTTCTTTAACCAACTAATGAAAAGTGATTTTGACACAACTTTTGCAGGAAGTGAAAATGAGCGTTATCTTACATATGTTTTAACTTGCCTTTTACGTTAACTACTTATGAAATGAATGAAAAATTTATGTTTTACAAAAATTCATCACAACTTTTATTTTATCCTTTTGTTAAGAAATATAAGGTAGCCACTAATTGTATGGTAATAATTCCTTATATGCATTACGTATTAGATATAATTCATGTATGAACAACAATTGTACCCATAGATATCCATGTATATATGTCTGCAAGAAAACACAGATCCTTCTGGCCCAGACCCAGTTTCTCTCTGTTCAGGTAGGACACTACATATTCGTCCACTGCCTCCTTTATAGCCTGTGTTTACCTGTGATAAAATTATCAGTACCCAGTTACCTGTCTTACTCTCTGGTCCTCACAATAGCAAATCAATCGCCTGGATAACACGTGTTATAATGCCATTTCGTGCTTGAGGCGTAATTCAGGGCGATCGATATCCTACTTTCTCGTATTTTTGACGCGGAGGATATATTTTGAGATCTCGAGACTCGATGACACGGAAGGGTCCGTCGCACGCGAACTTTTACTTTCGCCCGCTTGCTGGTTTGGTTTCATGGCTTTTGTTTGCTTGTTTTGTTTGTTTGTATGGTGTTTTTACGTTGCTTGGAACAAGTGGGTTATTCAGCAAGGCATATGGCTTTCGTTTTGGTTTCCCTTAGGCTGTTGTTTTGTTGGTATAGCTATTAGTTGTTTGTATATATTTGCTCTTCTGCCTGGTTCCTGTAAGCGCTCACTCCACAAACACATTTGCAGGCACACTATACACAATTTATGAGGTGCAAAGCTTATTTTCCCTTATTTACTCATTATTCTGTTTATGTTACTTCAAACTTTTTATTTTAATTCATGTCTATTATCCTTTTCTGCAACAATAGTATTACTACTATAGTTTACACCATTTACAAGAACTACAAAATAACCGATATCATCTTATTTCACAGTTAAATCACGGGGTTTTCATTCGCTAATATACATATCTGAAGGCTTGAGAGATAAGAATAAGACTTATTGGTGCTTATGGCATTCATTTTATTCCTCATCTGGGCAGCTTATGTATACAAACAGTTACAGTGCTAGCGTACAGTAAAACAATAGACACTCAGCTAGCGCACAATTATATATGACAGCTACCAACCTTTAGCTCCTTCTGGAAGTTGAGGGGCATGCCCACTGGCAAGTTTTATTAAACCCATAACTTACTGATCTTTATAAAGACCATCAGTTGGAACAGCTTCACAAAAAACCGTAAGTTAAGGCATCCTAGCATTACGTCCCACTCATAGTAGAATTAGTCTTAAGATGGAGAAGCAAGTCTGCAGTTATGAATACGTAGACATATTTTTTAAAGTTAAATCTGTACAGATGGCCGAAATAGGGACTCGAACAGATTCCCGAAAGCTATCTGTACAGATTTATCTTTAGATATAGCCTCTCTATATCTATGGTAATGGTTAGGGTTATGGGTCTAGGCTTTACCTATACAACGGCGCCTCCTAGTCGTATGAGGGATCTTTTATTTGTTAGGCTCTTTCATTCTCTTTTCCCTTTTCTTAGTAACTGCCACAGAAAATTAAATATTCTCATGAAATCAAAACTGTATCTGAGAGCCTTAAGGGAGATCTATTTGTCCACTGGGGACCTCCTCCTTCCCCACATCGTACAGATCTGGGTGCGGGCCGAAATGGGACTCCGCCTGCCTGAAGATTCTGGTGACGATCGTGTTCCTGGGACACCCGTCGATGATCTTCTGAGCTGCTACCCTCACCCTGGCGCTGCAGAAGTCGCTGATGTCGATGATTTTGCATTCGCAAACCTTCGGGAGGAATGGAATGAGATAAACGTCAACGTAGTACTAGACTTGGAATCGAGAGGGTATAGGTAACTCCCAGAAAATCAAGAAGAATTTAGCCGGTGTATAGCTCCAGATCAGAGGGGTTACTATTGTTGCAGAAAAGGGATAATAATTAAACAGCCTGAAGTAAAATAAAGTAAAGTTAAACTAAATAAAGAGTAAAGTAAACAATGAAATCATGCTTTGCACCTCGTAGACAGTGTAGTGTGCCCGCAACTGTTTGTGGAGTGAGCGCTTAGGAACTAGGTAATCAGGAACTGTGGTCATCAAGTTCAGTGTTTATTTTTAAGAATCAGGTCAGTGAATTACTCGGCTAAAGAAAGACAAATAATAATAATAATAATAATAATAATAATAATAATAATAATAATAATAATAATAATAATAATAATAATAATAATAATAATAATAGAGATGAAGGACACGATCAGGAAAGAATATATGCAGAGACTCAAGGCGATACTCAAGTCAAAACTCAACGCCGGAAATATGATAAAAAGCCATAAACACATGGGCAGTGCAGTAATCAGATACAGCGCAGGAATAGTGGAATGGACGAAGGCAGAACTCCGCAGCATAGATCAGAAAACCAGGAAACAAATGACAATACACAAAGCACTACACCCAAGAGCAAATACGGACAGACTATACATAACACGAAAGGAAGGAGGGAGAGGACTACTAAGTATAGAGGACTGCGTCAACATCGAAAACAGAGCACTGGGGCAATATCTGAAAACCAGTGAAGACGAGTGGCTAAAGAGTGCATGGGAAGAAGGACTAATAAAAGCAGACGAAGACCAGAAATATACAGAGACAGGAGAAAGACAGAGAACAGAGGACTGGCACAACAAACCAATGCACGGACAATACATGAGACAGACTAAAGAACTAGCCAGCGATGACAATTGGCAATGGCTACAGAGGGGAGAGCTAAAGAAGGAAACTGAAGGAATGATAACAGCGGCACAAGATCAGGCCCTAAGAACCAGATATGTTCAAAGTACGATAGACGGAAATAACATCTCTCCCATATGTAGGAAGTGCAATACGAAAAGTGAAACAATAAATCACATAGCAAGTGAATGCCCGGCACTTGCACAGAACCAGTACAAAAAGAGGCATGATTCAGTAGCAAAAGCCCTCCACTGGAGCCTGTGCAAGAAACATCAGCTACCTTGCAGTAATAAGTGGTACGAGCACCAACCTGAAGGAGTGATAGAAAACGATCAGGCAAAGATCTCTGGGACTATGGTATCAGAACGGATAGGGTGATACGTGCAAACAGACCAGACGTGACGTTGATTGACAAGGTCAAGAAGAAAGTATCACTCATTGATGTCGCAATACCATGGGACACCAAGAGTTTGAAGAGAAAGAGAGGGAAAAATTGGATAAGTATCAAGATCTGAAAATAGAAATAAGAAGGATATGGGATATGCCAGTGGAAATCGTACCCATAATCATAGGAGCACTAGGCACGATCCCAAGATCCCTGAAAAGGAATCTAGAAAAACTAGAGGCTGAAGTAGCTCCAGGACTCATGCAGAAGAGTGTGATCCTAGAAACGGCACACATAGTAAGAAGAGTGATGGACTCCTAAGGAGGCAGGATGCAACCCGGAACCCCACACTATAAATACCACCCAGTCGAATTGGAGGACTGTGATAGAGCAAAAAAAAAAAATAAAAAAAATAAAAAAATAATAATAATAATAATAATAATAATAATAATAAAAACTTGCATTTCCCCTTAAGGATCATAACAAATACTCACAATTTATCAAGAACTGAGAGTTCTAGATATAATGTTAATCGTTTTCATAGGAGAAATATATATTTTGCTTCTGGAAGCTTGTCCCCTATATACAATATATACAAGATTTAAGCCTGAATACTGAAAATGCCCTCTTATCCCACTGGACTCTGAAAATAAACAGAGAGAGAGAGAGAGAGAGAGAGAGAGAGAGAGAGAGAGAGAGAGAGAGAGAGAGAGAGAGAGAGAGCCAAATCACTTCGTACTTACAGCTTTTGCAGCTTCGTCCAGTTCCTTCCGTGACAAGGCCTCCACATCCTTAACGAAATTGAAGGTTTTGATCCACTTCGGCAATTCCCCCTGGAACCACAGTGCCTGCGAAAGAAGAAGAAGAGGAGAGTGCCCTTGTTTTCATGTAAACAAAGGAATAAAGCTTTACACCTCATAAATAGTGAAGTGTGCCCGCAACTGTTTGTGGAGTGAGCACTTAACCAGGAGTAACTAACGAGTCTTTGAACTGGTTCGTTGCAAGCAAAGCAAAGTGATGCTGTTAACTGTTCTTAAGTATTTCAGTATTACTACTATTTGTGAATAAAAGATGAAATATATTCAAAACAAATGAGGAAGGCAGGTTCCTAAGTATATTAGTATTACTACTATTTGTGAATAAAAGATGAAATACATTCAAAACAACTGAAGAAGGCAGCCGATAGAGGTAAGGCTATCGTTACTTCATCATTATTTGCTAATGTAGCTAATGATAATAGTCTAACTCCAGCAAAAGGAATATATACAAGTAGATGCATTACAATCGATACACATGCACACACAAACTAGATACACGAGTTATAGTAATAAAAGAAATAATACTTGGCAATATCCACGCAGTTGCTGAGGTAGCAGTAGAAAAAAATAATAAATTATATTATTGCTATGGTTATTGTAGCGCCAGTGTTAAAAAAAAATACTCACGACATTACAAGGATATGCCGCGACTTCCGAACCAGAGTTGCCGCCCTCGTCGTCGTCCAGATTGACCAGCGAGCAGTTTTTGTTTAAGACAGCTTCCAGCTCCTCTTCTGTCAGCTCTCGAACCCTCTCATCTCGTTCTCCATTGATCTCTTTGTTCTCACCCTCCTCTTTTGCTTTTTCCGTTTCTTCCGTCGCCTCCTGTTCTGGGTCTTCTATCTCTTCTTCTTCTGCATCAGTAGTACTCCCAGTTTCCGTCTCTTCTTTATCCTCTTGAACGCGGTCATCGTCTTCCTCTTCTTCATTTTTCTCGGCAGAATCCAACGCTTCTGCCTCTTCTTTCACTTCTTTCCCAGCCTTGGCCTCTTTCCCGTTTCCTTTCTCTTCCGTTATCTCTTCCACTTCATCTGCTCTTGTTCTTCTTTCCTTCTTCGTATCAGCTTTCTTCTCGGTTGCTGCTAAATTGGTAAAAACCAGAATAACCAGCAAGGCCACAACCGCCTTGGTATGACTCAAGAACCCCATTTTATACAGGTAGTACTAGTTGTTCGGATTATAAAACACACGGCAAGATGATCAAAAGTAACCTTTACTCGGGGAAAGCTTAACCGCTAATGATGGTAAAGTCGTCCGTTCGAATAAAGCAAAGTCTAACGATTAACCTGCTTTTAAGAAAACACATCAATGTTTACAAAATAAGACGCCAAAAACAGAATCGTAACGCTCACAAAGTCTGGAATAAGCACAACATCGCTTTTTCTAGTTCAATGTTTATAAGAAATGGAGTGTTTTGCTTTGTGATTATAATGTATTTACCTAAACATGTTCATAAACATTCGTGTATGCTTGGAATAAGCACAACTTTTCTTCTCGTAGTTCAGTGTTGATAAGAAATGGCGCCTGTTATGAGTCCTGAATGCAATATGTTATGTTGAACGAAACATGTTCATTTTCGGGGATGTTTAGTAACAAACACACAGGCATATTGTTGCCATTTTTATTTTCACCACGGGTTGCTCCACGAGCAAATGCTTGCGCTGGTTTCAGACCCGCATAATGAACAATAAATACTAGTGAGGTAGTACAAATGCTTTTAGTTCAGGGATATAAATGATGAAAGGTGATCTGACTAAATTAAAAAAGAAAAAAGGACATACCTCAATGTTCTGACATTGTTAAGAACAGAGAAACGATAACAAATATAAATCATATATTTTCTTTTAGGACTATCAAAGATCAACCTCTAGCTTCTGTGCTTGTCTGTATGTATACACATTGTCTGTGCCATACCGTCTGTTTGCCTTAGCATCTTTGAAGCTATGGAGTTACGTAGGAGTTCATCTGATTCTTCAGCAATAAATATGTCTGAACTGGTTATCTCAGCGTATTGTAATAGCTTGGTCGTACAGTAAAAATAAAATCAAATAGATAGATACACAAACAGACATATAAATAAACAAATAACGAAATATATTTTATAGATGGACGTTGCTTCCCTAATCTATCTTTGACAATCCATCAACTCTGAGTATTTAGTTTCCATCCTCTCAAACATTATACACTAGACCTGGGAGGATTGGAAGGTAGGTAGATGGGATAAGATTGGTTTAGAAATATTATATATATATAAATATATATATATATATATATATATATATATAATATATATATATATACAAATAAAGGTTTTTGCCACGAAGGAAAAATGAAAAGCGAAATAGCCAAGCACTTTCGATCTAGTTCGGCCCTTTACTCAGGCCCAGACCGAAAGTGCTTGGCTATATCGCTTTTCATTTTTACTTCATGGCAAAAACCTTTATTTATACATAGCATCACGTTTTATATATATATATATATATATATATATATATATAACTATATATATATATTTGTATATATATATATATATATATATATATATATATATATATATATATATATATAATTGATAATTGCCTCACTGGGCCTCTGACGCAAACGGCCTTATTGTTTTCACGTGGGAGGTTAAACAACGCATTGCAAGTCATCGGTGTTGCTACATACGGTTGGTGTAGTACGATCAATTATTCCGGAGGCGTTTTGCTGATCGACGCGAGGAAAGGGTGTGACATTTACTTGCTCTTTAGACTATATATATACTTTCCGTTGCTCGTTCTCACGTCTCTCGCTTCTTCTTCTTCTTCTTCTTCTTCTTCTTCTTCTTCTTCTTCTTCTTTCACCCCATCCTCCTTCTGCAATCTCCCTTCGCCTTGTGTTTCTTATAACCTTTTCAACTAACTGCGTATCTTATCTCACAAAGAATTGGTTTCCTTTTTTTATCAGTCATGTGTAATTCTCTCCCGCTCAAGCCACCATATCATCACGCCACCACTCTGTATTATTTGCTCTCGCCTTTCATTCACTCCTACGCTATGTAGTCTGGTGTGTATTTGTGTGTGTGTGTTTGTTTGTTACGACAAATCCCAGGAGAAATTAAATATTAAGCTTTGTATTGTTTAAAGTTTGTGGGTTTGAGACACATAAAAGTAATGTACGACAGTTAAAATGTTAACAGAGAGAAAACTCGGTGAAACATAGTAAGTGTGAAAGGCAAAAAGAATGATAACGTCGAATGAGCAGGGCAGGAGGAAAAGTTGACATAGAAATGTTAATGCGATGCAGGAAGTGATATAAATGAGGCTGGATTATTATATTATTATTATTATTATTATACTCTCACATGAGGCCTATCCATATGGAACAAGTCCACCAAAGGGGCCACTGGCTTGAAATTCAAGCTTCCAAAGAATATTAAAGTGTTCATTAGGAAGATGTAAGACGTCGTAAAGGGAAATACGGAAAGAATAGACCCCATTTATTATGTAAAAATATAGAAAAAAATAAACTAACAAATCAACAAATAGAGACTAATGGAGTGAATCTGTCCTGGGTGAGTTTGAGGAATACGAATGTGTGATTGCGCTGTGTAATTTGAATGTAAATGGCAGAAAAGGGAGATTGCTACTTGATGAAGAGGAAGCAAGAATGACATATAAGGAGAAAATTAAAGGAGTAAATGAGAGGGGCGGGGGAGGGGGGGAGGTGTTTACAAAATTCAAAGACACGGTCATCGAATCGTCAGGGAGTATATATGAGTGGATACAAGCAGCTGGTAAACTAGACCATGGAGAAATGAGAGAGCCAGTGAAGAAGAAGAAGAAGGAAAGAGCTTGCTTTTGGTGCACTGAGATCACAGATAAGATAAGATTGTGAACAGGTCTAGGTGACCATAAAGAAAGCAAGGGAGAAGACAGACAGATATTGATAATATAAACATGAACTGAGTTAGATGAATATTCAGTCTTAGATTGAGAGTAAAAGAAGTCTTGCGTCCATGCTTTGAATCTGGAATATATCTACCTTGGCGGTGCGCTTAGTACTAGCCCGTTGGGGGATTACCGTACGAATATAAACAAATGACTGTAGATGGCATAAAGATAATGACAACCACCCCAACCCCCACAAAGAAATATTAGTCCCATAACGACCCCAGAAAACCATTGAGGGTCATTATCTAAGAAAGATTATTATTATTTTTTTTTTAGGATTTCATTGATTCTATATCTCAAGAATTTGTTAGAGGAGTTATGTATAGTTACGGGTTAGGAGAAGAACACTGTGCTTTTGGACGAGGAAAACAGTGCGTGTGGATTAAGCTTTATTATCAAATGATTAGGTGAAAAATTTGAGAGTGAAAGAAAGAATCTCTCTCTCTCTCTCTCTCTCTCTCTCTCTCTCTCTCTCTCTCTCTCTCTCTCTCTCTCTGGTAACCCCACCTTCCCTTGCCTCATATGAAATAATTTTTTTTAAACTACTTTCTGGCCACTTTTAATGACCATCCCCGCACACCCCCCCAAAAAATGTGACAGAACTGATAGCGGAGCAATGTAGATACTATTTTTCATTTCAAGTTACAAAAGTTTAGTAGACGGAAGCGAAGCTGGTAGTCGAATATGGAGGTAGGAGAGTGACTGGATTGCTGTATAAATCCTAGTCTGGGACAAGGGTGTCTTATGTTTCCGTGACTGATTGATATCCTAATGGTTGATGATGTCTGGGAATGATACGATACATATAAGGGATGGTTAAAAAAAAAAAGAGAAAGAGAAGGTACTTTTATAAGTATTACATATAGTCATAACTCCCTTAATTCTGGTTTCCTAATATTTTCGGATAAGCTTGAGAGAGAGAGAGAGAGAGAGAGAGAGAGAGAGAGAGAGAGAGAGAGAGAGAGAGAGAGAGAGAGAGAGAGAGAAACAGGGTGTGTCAGTTCTGCCTGATAAGAATCTTATCATTCGTACCGGTGTGGCTTTCGAGGCTTTGTGGGAAAAGCGCTCCCAGAAATTACCTTGATAAACTAAAAAATTTACTAAGTAACTCTTATACTAATTTAATTAGAATTCTTGTATGGCATTGTGCTCCTGTGTACTATGTACCATTCCGGCAATCTCTGGACTAGGAGAAATATTATGTGACGTATTAGTTTATAGAATTTTTATCAGTAGTACAATGTATTATATTCACAGATTCCTAATAAACTAACAAACCTCCATAAAGTAGAGGATTATTATTATTATTTTTTTTTTCTTCTTATTATTATTATTATTATTATTGTTTATTATTATTTTTTGTTTTTTTTTGGCTCTATCACAGTCCTCCAATTCGACTGGGTGGTATTTATAGTGTGGGGTTCCGGGTTGCATCCTGCCTCCTTAGGAGTCCATCACTTTTCTTACTATGTGTGCCGTTTCTAGGATCACACTCTCTGCCATGAGGCCCGGAGCTACTTCAGCCTCTAGTTTTCTAGATTCCTTTTCAAGGATCTTGGGATCGTGCCTAGTGCTCCTATGATTATGGGTACGATTTCCACTGGCATATCCCATATCCCTTTTTCTTATTTCTATTTTCAGATCTTGATACTTATCCATTTTTTCCCTCTCTTTCTCTTCTACTCTGTGGTGTCCCATGGTATTGCGACATCAATGAGTGATACTTTCTTCTTGACTTTGTCAATCAACGTCACGTCTGGTCTGTTTGCACGTATCACCCTATCCGTTCTGATACCATAGTCCAGAGGATCTTTGCCTGATCGTTTTCTATCACTCCTTCAGGTTGGTGCTCGTACCACTTACTACTGCAAGGTAGCTGATGTTTCTTGCACAGCTCCAGTGGAGGGCTTTTGCCACTGAATCATGCCTGTTTTTGTACTGGTTCTGTGCAAGTGCCGGGCATTCACTTGCTATGTGGTTTATGGTTTCATTTTTCGTATTGCACTTCCTACATATGGGAGAGATGTTATTTCCGTCTATCATACTTTTGAACATATCTGGTTCTTAGGGCCTGATCTTGTGCCGCTGTTATCATTCCTTCAGTTTCCTTCTTTAGCTCTCCCTCTGTAGCCATTGCCAATTGTCATCGCTGGCTAGTTCTTTAGTCTGTCTCATGTATTGTCCGTGCATTGGTTTGTTGTGCCAGTCCTCTGTTCTTTCTGTCTTTCTCCTGTCTCTGTATATTTCTGGGTCTTCGTCTACTTTTATTAGTCCTTCTTCCCATGCACTCTTTAGCCACTCGTCTTCACTGGTTTTCAGATATTGCCCCAGTGCTCTGTTTTCGATGTTGACGCAGTCCTCTATACTTAGTAGTCCTCTCCCTCCTTCCTTTCGTGTTATGTATAGTCTGTCCGTATTTGCTCTTGGGTGTAGTGCTGTGTATTGTCATATGTTTCCTGGTTTCTGATCTATGCTGCGGAGTTCTGCCTTCGTCCATTCCACTATTCCTGCGCTTTTATCTGATTACTGGCACTGCCCATGTGTTTATGGCTTTTATCATTATCCGATTTCCGGCGTTGAGTTTTGACTTGAGTATCGCCTTGAGTCTCTGCATATATTCTTTCCTGATCGTGTCCTTCATCTCTTGGTGTTTTATATCTCCTCCTTCCATTATTCCCAGGTATTTGTATCCTGTCTCATCTATGTGTTTGATGTTGCTCCCATCTGGTAGCTTTATCCCTTCAGTTCTCGTTTACTTTGCCTTTTTGTATGTTGACTAAGGCGCATTTTTCTATTCCAAACTCCATCCTGATGTCCCCAGATACAATCCTTACAGTCTGGATTAGGGTATCTATTTCCTTGATGCTCTTACCATACAGCTTGATGTCGTCCATGAACATCAGATGGTTGATTTTGTTGCCTCTTTTCTTGAGTTGGTACCCCCCGGCCCGGGCATCCATCTTCTGTAGTACCTTTTGTCATGGGAATCATGGCTACTACGAAGAGTAGTGGGGACAGTGAGTCGCCCTGGAAGATCCCTCTCCTGATATTAACCTCTGCCTAGTCTTATTCCAGAGCTTGTAATTGTATTGTATTCCAGTTGCGCATTGTATTTTTGAGGAAGCTGATGGTATTTTCCTCTGCCCCATATATTTTCAGGTATTCTATTAGCCATGTGTGTGGTATCATGTCGAAGGCTTTCTTATAGTCTATCCATGCCATGCTTAGGTTGGTTTTCCTTCTCCTACTGTTCTTCATTACCATTTTGTCTATCAGGAGCTGGTCTTTTGTGCCCCTACACTTCCTTCTGCAGCCTTTCTGTTGGTGGGGATGGTGGTTTTGTTTCTCCTCTAGGTAGTTGTATAGCCTTTCTCTATGAAGGAACCTGTTAGTAACTTCCACATTATTGGTAGGCAGGTGATAGGCCTGTAGTTACTGGCTATATTTCCCTTACTCTTGACTTTTTTGTACTAAAGGATGTTCTTCCTGTGGTCATCCATTTGGGTGCTTGGTGATTTGAGATACAATGTTGGAGTTGTTCTGCTATTCGTGGGTGTAGGTTGGGCCTTGAAGTTTTTTTGAGCCAGTATCCATGGACTTCATCGGGACCTGGGGCTTTCCAGTTTGGCATTTTCTTTAGTTGGTGTCTGACTGTGTCTGTCGTGATGTCTGTGAATCTTTGTTTTATTCTCCCTGTTTCTTCTTCCTTGACTTCCTGGTAGCCATGTTGCATGTTTGTTGTGTGATACCGGATTGCTCCATATGTTTTCGCCCAGAGTCTCTTACTTGGTTCGGCTTCAGGAATTTCTGGGTGGTTGTCTTCCCCTCTTAGTTGGCTGTATAGTCTTTTCTGGTTGGTTCCGAATAGTTTGTTCTGTTGGTATCCTTATTCCTGTTCATGTACCGTTGGATCTTGTGTGCTTTGGCCTTAAGCCTCTGTTTTTACATCTTCTATTGTGTTGTTTAGTCCCCTCTCTTGTACTTTGTATTTCTCGTTGAGTTCCGCCCTTCCCCTTGTTTTTTCTTGCTTCTTAGCCTTTTTTCTGCCATCTCTTTCAGTTTATTATTATTATTATTATTATTATTATCAGCTTGAGACACATATATTAAAAGTGTGTCTATTCAATTCTACACGTACTGAAGGGCAGCAAAGAAAAGTATTTCGCTTTGATAATCTGAGAATTATTATTATTATTTTTTTAAAAATCACCGATGTTTTTGTTTGAAATTACCGCTTCGCGCGAGAGTAAAATTGTCGTCTGCTTGTTCAACTGACGTCATATTGACAGATTCTAGAATCGACACTGTCCGAAATAAATTAATAAAATTCATCGCTTGTTCTTGTTAAGTAATTAACGTTTGTAATTGGATATATTTACGATTAAATTTATATGAATTCTTTATACGACGTCAAAGTTGTTTGAAATAACATTAACGAATATATTTCCTCCACCTTCCGTCCAGTACTCATGTTACGATGTAAGGCAGTGCTATCTAATTTCTGGACTAGGTTTCAATGCAAATGAAGTGTCTAAATTAATTTTATTTTCCATTGATGATTACGAAAACAATATTATGTTATCTTTGTTTAGATTGTGCGTGAAAGTCAACAAGTGACACAATCCTGATACAAACATAAGTTGCTCTGTTCGATCGGGGTAATGTTTTGTTTATGAGTTTACCTAAATAGCGTTTACGCAATGGAAATTCGGCAAGAAGGCGAAATCATTTTAAATTTTGAGAAGTATTTGCTTCTATTCAAATTTTAATCTCATTTACGTGAGACGTTGTCTAGGAAAAATTTGTCCGAAAGATAGACGAAGCCAGAGTCGCGTCCACGCTACCGAACATCAGGAACACTGGTCTCCACAAAAGTAATCATCGATATTTCATCTTCTGTTAAATGGTGAGATATTTTGCGTATTTTAGGGCGTCGCTGCGTAAAAGACATACTCGCCGGCGGCCTTGGGTGACTGAGGAGTCGTTATAATGCCGCAGGATGCAGAAATAGCCGCGATTAAGGCATCCGCAGCATCTTGTTATGTAGGTCACAGCTTCGGGGATGTAGGAATTGGTCGCTGAATTAATTGTTCGGGACGAAGGTTAGGTCGAGTTTAAAGGCGCAGATTTACGCGAAAAGAACCGTTTATGGCGATGGCATGATGTAATTAGAATAGAATTTACGTATTTTCGCTGTTACCTACCTATAGTATATATAGATTCGCCCACGATGGTAGCCTACGCCTACCCTAGTAAGATAGCCTACTAGGAGTTGATTTTACCGAACTAGCCTAAGCATGATTATAGCCATGTTTATTTTACGTTTACGAATGAATTTTTAAAATTCCTGATCAATCATAGGTTAAATGATCGAATGGCCTCCTGGCGACCACCTGGTTGGTAGCGCGATCACCTTCCCAAAAAATAACTTCAACACTTCTGCTCGAGAAACCCAGACGTAATTGACGCGTCTTTAGTTATTACTGAACTAGCTTTAGAACAATTATAGGCATGTTTATTTTACGTTTACGAATAAATTGTTACGAATTCCTGATCAATCATAGGGTAAATGATCGAATGGCCTCCTGGGTACCACCTGGAAGGTAGCACAATATCCTTCCTAAAAGATCATTTTCAACACTTACTTCGAGAGGAAAGTAGAGGTCTCGAGGTGGTGTTGCTTCCACTGGAGCTGGCTCGTGACTGATAGTCTATCCTGGGTTACAGATAATGTGAAAGTTATTTTTTTAGATGAAAAAGAGTGATTTTTGTTTACCCACCATTAATATGCACAGATGAAAGTACCTCGATCCTGTAGTTCCTCGCTGGACGAGTGGTTTTCGCGCTTGGCTGCCAATCTGGTGGTCCGAAGTTCGAATCTCGGCTCTGCCAACGCGGAATCAGAGGAGTTTATTTCTGGAGATAGAAATTCATTTCTCGATGTAGTGCGGTTCGGATCCCACAATAAGCTGTAGGTCCCGTTGCTAGGTGACCAACTGGTTCCTAGCCACGTAAAAATATCTAATCCTTCGTGCCAGCCCTAGGAGAGCTGTTAATCAGCTCAGTGGTCTGGTTAAACTAAGATATACTTAATTTAACTTAACCTCCATCCTGTGTTCTGGTACTGATTTCATGTTACCCTTTGCGATCCCCAGTTCAAGGCTACCAGTCTTCTATCATAATTAACCTCACACACCCTACAATATATAATCCCTGATGCTAAAGGAAAAATTGTTGACTTGGGGCAGCTGAGGCTAGGCTTACCAGTTTCAATGACTTTAAAGCTCATGCTGAGGAACAATGCCAATACATGAAAGTATCTGGTCAGAATACTTTAAAAAGAAAGAAAAAAAAAACAAGTTATAGTTTGCTTTTAAAGTTTGTTGGACCTCTTTTGAGATCTTATTTTGTTTTATAGATAAAATCTCTATTAACATACTTTTGGTTGATAGATAAAATCTCTATTACAACATAGTTTTGGTTGATAGAGGGGCAGAGTTAAGAAATAAGAGTAGTAGACAAGGTAGATCAAGGGCTTCCCTTAGAAGGTTCCAGAAACTGTACTTTACCAATTTTAAGCAACAATTCAGTGCCTGATGTGCTTGCTCTAATTAGGTGTTGAGTTACTGTATTGATATACTATACACAGTGGTCCCCCCCGCAAATAGTTAGAATCCATGAAGAGTTGGAACCCCTATAAAAACACTGAAAACAGCCTATTTTGTTAGCTAAAACTCAAGAAAAACCCACTAAAAATGTTTATACTTGGTTTTTTTAATAGTTTTATCAGAAAAAGTACATTATATGATGAAATTGATAAAATAAACCCTGGAATTTCTGGATATTTCTCATGGAAAAATACCGCGAATAGGCAAATTTTCCGCGAATAATGGGGAAATGTTCCCGAGAGAAAGCCGTGAATGTGTGAGTCCGCGAATGCAGAGAATGTGAATATGCGGGGTCCACTGTAATGGGTTTATCTATGAGATTTTTTATAAATAAAATGTTTATGTAAATAGAATGATTCAAAAAGGAATTTTTCTTTCTAGAGAGTTGCAAAATGTTAAGATGACCGTTGACAGTGGCGGTGGAGGTATGGGTGGAGGTGGGGATACAATGTCAGAGTCAGAAACCCATGAGAAAGAACTACGTGCACGCCTCATACACTACCACGCATCCTTCAGCTCGCAAGGTAAGGAACTTGACATCAGTCTCTAGGTTATTACTTGGTTTACATGACGAAACTGTAATCCACTGTGTAGCACTTCAATAGCTAGTTATTCTGCGTTGAGCATGAATTAGAAATTGGAAAGTTGTATGAGTTAGTACCTCAAGATTATGCTATATTGTAGATTGTAATATGAGGTGCATTTTACGGCATACATGTCTGCTGACTCTTTGCATATTGTTAAATGTCTGGTAATGTTAACGTCACAAGTTGTTTTCCCACTTAGGCCGAATTTTCACAATTGTACGACCTATTGGAAATACTGTGTGCTTTGAATTGTTTGTAGTCAAGTAAGCTTTTGTTTTTAATTTATGCTTAGATATATTTTTGACTTCAAAGTTATTAGGGTTCCTTTTGTGGTTGTGGCCTTAGAAAGGTTAAAGGTGCCTATAAAACTCATGGCAATGGGATGGGTAGGAAGATTTTAGCTCTAGCATCTTTATTTTCTGGAAATATATAGTGTACTTATAGTGAAAAAGCACAAAAGACATTTACTCTGATTAAAAGTCAAGACACGGTAGATGCTAACTGAATAGTAACATTAATAGCAGATGCTGTTAGTCCTGGTTGATTGCATTTAGTCTAGGTGACAATACTATTTAAGTACATACATACATAAATTTTTTTAGACAGTACAGTGTTTGATGAGAATTTGATTGCCTCCCCCTTTTATTTTGTTAGATGATATTTCAAGAATTTACCAAGGGAGACAAACGTGCTTATGATTATCAAGTGGATGATTCTTTATTCCTTAACCCTTTGGATGCCATTTTTTATTTGCATTTTTTTTTTAGGAAACATTTGTATCCTTTCATGGGACTTGTTTGAAGAATATTTAATGTTACCTGAAGATGGAATTGCTTTATGTAATTTACCCCTGCTGTCATACATTATACTAAATACAATGCCTCTCATTTGTACCTCCTTTTTTTTCATATTTGTCTTTTTCATTTGATGTTCTCCGTTTCAAATGTTGCATTAGAGCGTCTTACAGTTTATCTCAAGAAATTTGGTGAACTTTGCTATACTGTATTCCATGCAGTATGCTATAAGGCTGTTGCATTCATGATGGTGAATACATGCTAGGGTAATTTGACTGTCGTCAAATATACTGTAATCATTCTTTTGAATGATGGTATATAATGTTCACTGATGAAAGTAGGCATTGAGTAAATTTATCAAAGGTCATTATCATCATCACCAAACATTTTGACATGTTGAAATGAGTTCTTTTCACCTTTTGATTTGTGCACTGTCCACCTGAATTCCCTAATGGTGTAGGTGTTCACCCACTTTCTATGTTAGTACCCATGTCTTTGGGGCATTGAGTAATACAGACCTTACACATATAACATTAGGCTTCACTTTGTCTGTTAATGATACTTCTTACATGAAAGTACCCTAGATGTCTCTTTCCACTTCATCCCAGCTGTGGCTATAGTAGATTCACATCACCCGTGCATCTGCTGTCCAGGTCAGTCCCTTATGATGCTCCTGATTGGCTATTCATAAGCCAATCACAGGCCTGGAAACTTGGTCTTTCAAGAGAATTCACATAGGTAGGATGTATGTTCACCTCTCCTGAGGGATACGTCTTTCAAAAGTATCCCTCAGGAGAGGTGGAACATACATCCTGGCTATGTGAACTCTTTTGAGAGAGACTGAGAGTTTCCAGCCCTGTGATTGGCTTATCAACAGCCAACAGGAACGTCGTAAGGGACAGGCCTAGACTTCAGATGCACAGGTGATGTGAATCTACTATAGTACTTTGCCTCACTACCCTCTCAGTCCAAGATATAGACCTCTTACGTATTTTGGGCATCAGAAACTGCCTACTTCATATATATCTGCATTCCTAAGCATCTTTTGTGGGAAGGTTACATTCAGTACAAAGTGAGTTCACTCTAATACCTTTTCCATGGCGTCCACTTGGCCACTATCGTAATTGTACTCTTTCCTAAGCTTCCTTTCCCTGAATGTTATTTTGCTTATTACATTGATTATCCGTTATCTCTGTACATTCCACTCCACCATATTTTAAACATTTCTGCCACCATGTCCTGGGATTTTGCTGTTAACACTTTATTTAAATACTTATAGCAGCTTTCATGGACCTCCCTTTCTGCACTTCAGTGATAAATACCAAAGGATACAGGAACATTTTTAGTGGTTTTCAGGAGCTTGTTTTGTTACAAAGAAGTATTCTTTCCCTATGATGTTTATTTTCCTTGAGAATTGAGATATGACTTTAAAAAACATAACTTGTCCAGGTAAAAACATGCATCGAGACATACAGGAATAATCTTTGAGAAGTAATAGTGTACGTTTGTTCTTATTTAATGTATATTTAATTAGTGTAGTTGTAAAAGGCTCGTAGCTCTCTGCTAAAGGGGAAACCTACTGTTAATATGTATTAAGCATTATTTGCTCTATCAAGGAAAGGGTTTCCATCCTTCAGTTCTTCTGAGTACGTACCATGGCATCCAAAGAGTGAAAGTAACATGTGCGTAATGTGTTCAAAGCTTATCAGTTAAGGTTGGTTCAATACTACTACTGTTTTCATGGGGCCTTTGGTAAATACAGTAATTATATGTAGCTGTGAATTGTCACGTTCCACAGCAAGCCCATCTTTGTGCTGTTTTGCCGGCCTGCCGTTCTTGTCCTCGACCTCGCCAGCTCTGCCGTATCTTATACAGTACCAGATAGCTCCTAGGCGTGATTCGAGAGGTACCATAGAATCTCATTCTTGATCCAGCACCTGCGTGTAGCTTTTATTACAACATTTATCTTTCACCTGAATTTATTTTAGGATTTGAGTTTTGCTTTTCCTTCACTTAAATGATCACTGTACTGTTTTAATTCCTCCAGTTCTGATCTAACATTATTAGGGATAAAATTTTACTTCATAAGCTATTTCCAGCAAGGTCTTCAGTAGTGATCATTATGGCTTAGTCAGCTTGCACCATTACGTATGTAAAGACTTAAAAAAACATTCATATTATCCTTTCACCTTGCTTATTTGGGAAGAAATGTTTTTTGAATATGACTGCTGTGTTTATTGGTAGGAACTACTCTTATTTATTTAGAGGAATGATCTTAATATCTCACCTTGACTGAAGCATTTAGTTTCCTTGCATGTCTTGTGTTACTTTTTATGACAGAAAATTTTATTTTGCATAACTTCTAACTTGGAGTCTGTTTCGACGGACATTTATTTTGATAAATGCAGCCTATAAACTGTCCTTTGTGATTTTAAAACATTGCCAGTGATGCACATCTCTGTGTTTTTTATCAGTAACAAATTTGTTTTGTTTTCAATGACACCTAAGAGAATCAACACAAATATTTTACCGTCTGAACCACTGTTGTCATACAGGTCTTTTACAATACATGTACAGTGGTCCCCCTATCTTCGTGGGGGGGATGCATACCAGACCCCCCCACCCCCCGCAAATAGTTGGAACCCTTATAAAAATGCTTTAAACCTCCTATTTTGTTAGTTAAAACTCAAGAAAAAGCCATTACAAATTTTTATTGTAGTGTCTTACCGAACAATTATAGAGCCGTGATTTCCACGAGCGGCAGGATACTAAATTCAAATTTAGCGCGTCGGCGTCGCCAACACTGGTGGTAATGACGTCATCTCCCTCCACTCGCGGGAGAACCAGGTACAACTGCCCAGGTGAATCCAATTCTTTTCCTGCCGGCGTCCGGTGAACATCGGTGGTCGGTGCGGTTGGATGACTTTGCTTCGCTTTTTTCTTGTGGATTTGATCTTCGGAATTGGTGAAGTACTCTTTTTTGGCGTTGTTGTTATTTGCTTTTTATTTAGGCGTTGCCATGTCGGATTCCTAGTCCGTCGGGAGTTAGGTTTTGCATCTCAGGATGTAAAACTAGATTATCCAAGCTAGAGTATGATTCTCACACTAAATGTGTTAAGTGTAGGGGACAGGTTTGTTCAGCAGATCGAACATGTAACGAGTGTAGTGATTGACTGATTCTCAATGGAAGTTTTTTAGTTCATACTCGGAGAAATTAGCTAAAGACAGAATTAGAAAAGCAGCGCGCTTAGGGAAAGTAGACGTAGCTCTGCTTCGTCTTGCGATGCATCTGTTCCTTCTGTTTCTCCTCAAATTGTTATGTCTCCTTTAACTACACCTCCTATTCCTCCTACTAATCCCACTTCTCCGGCTTCCCGTGTAGTTTCTTCCGACACCATTGCCAGTCTGGAATCGAGGTTAGATCAGAAATTTTCGGTACTAGCGAATACGGTTTTGCAACTTGGTAATTCAGTTAAGACGTTTTTGGAGAAAGCGGCTTTCATGGTAAAGAGGGTAGTTAGAGGGTGCATCTGTTCTGTCCTGACACGTCTCCTAGACAAAGGTCACTGTCCAGCTCCCCCGCACCGGGGAGAAGACATACCGGAAGTCCAAGGGAGTCGATCGGGATTTGCCCACAGACAGGCGCCTCTCTTGTTGAGCCTGTTGCGCCTCAACAGGGCTCGGTTAAGCGTTGGAAAGGTGTTGCGGTCAGACGCCTTTCAAATGATTCAAGCGATTCGTCTCCGGTCGCACGGCGCTCTTGGCGAGATTCGCCCGTTTCGCGTCCCTTAAAGAGGCGTTCAGGCGCCGATTCTTCGCCTCCTCCAGTCAAGCGGTATAAGGAGCCTGAGAGTAGGGTTGCGCCTCGGCCGTTAGCGGGCTCGTTCGTCAGCTCAATCTGTGCCTTTTTCGGCTCCATCTACTAGTAGAGATTGTGGTTTTAGCGCTGTAGCTAGCAGTTCTAAGGGTGTTTCTTTAGGCGCTTTTTTCGTCTGTTACGCCTGATGCGCCTGTTTCGCCTCGAATTTCGGCGGCTCCGAGCGAGGCGCAAGTAGTTTTTCCGCCGCCTGCGGAACATTTAGGCTCTTCCAAGCCTACGTTAACTGTTTTTTGATTCGTCTCTGGCGCCTTTGCGCAAGCAGTTAGAGATGTTAACCAACTGGATGAATGAGTCCAAGGGTGGTTCGAAACCTTCAGATCCGGTTGTAGTTCCGTCTACTTCTTCGGCGGTATCGGAGAATGAAGAAGAAGTAGAGGAGGAGGATTCACATCACCTCTCGTGTTATTCACGTCTCCTTAGATTTCTTCTGGTATCTTATCCAGATTATTTTGAGAAAGCGGCTCCGCGCTCACCCCAACTTCGACTTTTTTTGATGAGGAGGAAAACTTCAGACCCTCTCCTCCCAAAACTTGTTCTATCTAAAGCGGTTAGACATTCGTTGAAAGAGACGGAGAAATGGATGTCTATGAAAGAGACTTAGGGAAGGCTCTTTTTGCTTACCCTCCCTCTAAGTTGCTTCGTAAGAGTATAGGTTTTATGTAACTGGGGAAGCTCCTTCTCTGGGAGTTTCTGCCTCCTCCCAGGGAGACTTCTCCAGTTTAATCGACTCCTCTAGAAGATCTGCTTTCGCCGCAGCGAAAGTTTTCTTTACAGCGCCTGAGTTGGACCACGTTGTAAAGAATCAATTTAAACTTTTGGAAGTCTTTAGCTTCCTTGATTGGACTATTGGCGCTTTAGCGGCCAAGCATCGAAGACTGGTCCTTCTATTTCCTCATGGAGTTACGGAGGATTGGATTGGTGTTCTGTCCTGTGCGGACAAATCCATTAGGGATGGATGTGATGAGTTAGCTTCGCTCATCGACTTTGGTACCCTTAAGAAAAGGCAACTTTGGTGCTCCTTTGCTTCTAAAAGGGTTACGTCCCAACAGAAGTCTGCTCTCTGTTTGCTCCTTTTGTGAAAGATAACCTCTTTCCAGACGATGTAGTGTTGTCAATTTCGTCTGCGCTAGATAAGAAATCTACTTTTCGATTTACTGGCACAGTCTACTAAGAGACCTAAAGCTCCTGTGGAGACTGTTCCTTCGGTTTCTCCTCTGGCCCAAGCGCCTTTTCGAGGGAGAAAACCCAAGCGCTTCTTTCGGCCGAAATCGAATTTGCGACCTCAGTCTAAGGCCTCGGCCAAGGTTAACAAACCTTCCAAATGAAAGCTCGGTTCTTCATGCACCAGTGGGAGCCAGGCTGGCTCTGTTTTGGGAGGAATGGGAAAACAGAGGAGCAGAAGCCTGGGAGTGCAAGTACTCAAGTTCGGCTATCGTATTCCTCTCGTTTCACCTCCCTCGCTCTCACCTGTGCCAATTCCATTCCAGGCATACTCTCCGGGCTCAGTAAATTTCTGGCGCTAGCCGCAGAAGTGGAAGCGCTTGTTCTCAAAGAAGCGATAGAACAGATAGAAGGGGATTTTCCTCAAGGCTTTTACAATCGCCTTTTTGTAGTTCCCAAGTCATCAGGGGGCTGGAGGCCGGTTTTGGATGTGAGCGCCCTGAAACTTGCATGTCCAGAAAACAAAATTTCATATGGAGACCACTCGGTCGGTTTCTGGAGTTCCCATCAGACAGTGGTTTGGTGGTCTCTCTGGGACATGCAAGACGCTTATTTTCACATTCCGATACATCGCGAATCTCGGAAGTACCTGATGGTTCATGTTCGAAGGCAAGGTGTTTCAGTTTCGGGCGCTTTGCTTCGGACTAGCGACCGCTCCTCAAGTTTTCACCAGGGTTCTATCCCCGATAGGAAGCTGGCTACACATATTAGGAGTAAGAATCTCCCTCTATCTGGACGATTGGCTTCTCCGGTCGGAATCAGAGAGTCGGTGCATGAAGGACCTTGGAACAACTCTGGATCTTGCCAGAAAGTTAGGAATTCTGGTGCAACAAACAGAAGTCCCAGTTGGTTCCATCTCAGAGCATCCTTTATTTGGGGATGATTCTGAATGCTCAAGTTTTTTTCGGGCTTTTTCTGTCCCCGAAGAGGGTTCAAAGGCTTGTCTGGAGACAGTTCATGAGTTCTTGGACAAAAAGGTAAGTTCTGCCAATCAGTGGATGAGGCTCCTGGGCAAATTGACGTCAGTGGAGAAATTTGTTGACGTTGGGAAGACTGCACATGAGACCTCTGCAGTTTTTCCTGAGAGCCTCTTGGTGCAGGAAGACACAACCAGACTCGATTACCTTTCCTGTCACAGATCAAATAAAAGAGGACCTAAGGTGGTGGCTCTCTCGAGCAAGGTTGGAAGAAGGGTTAGATTTACGACCCATCCTCCCGAACCTACAGTTCTTTTCCGACGCATCGACAACTCCACGGCTCTCTCGTACGTGCGGAAACAGGGGGGGACTCAGTCTTTCTCTCTGTACGAAGTAGCCAAGGATCTCCTCCTGTGGTCAAACGAAGCGAAGGTTCAGCTAGTCCCGAGATTTGTTCCGGGAAAGATGAACGTGCTGGCGGACGAGTTAAGTCGGTCAACAGCAAGTGTTACTCCTCCTGGAGTGGACTTTGGACAACAAGATTTTGTCAGAAACTTTGGCGCCTTTGGGGACGACCGTCAATAGACCTGTTCGCGACATCAAGGAACAACCGTCTTCCTCTCTTTTGTTCTCCAGTCCCAGATCCTCTAGCTTGGTTGGTGGACGCAATGCTGTTGGATTGGTCGGGTCTGGAAGCTTATGCATTCCCTCCGTTCGGTCTAATAAGAGAGGTGCTGAACAAGTTCATGTTGCACAGCAATGTAACGCTAACGTTAATCGCTCCCTTTTGGCCCAGGAAAGAGTGGTTCCCGGACCTTCTCCAGTTGTTAGTAGACTTCCCCAGACTTCTTCCTCCAGAGAAGTGCTTCTCAAACAACCTCACTTCAAGAGGTTCCATCAAAACTTGTCCGCTCTAGCTCTGACAGGGTTCAGACTGTCCGGAATCTTGTCAGAGCGAAAGGATTTTCAAGAAGAGCTGCAGAAGCTATCGCTCATTGTAGGAGAGAGTCTTCTAACAAACTCTATCAAGGGAAGTGGAGAATCTTCAGAGAGTGGTGTAGAAGTGCTAAAGTCTCTACTTCTGCGACCTCTTTAACAGAAATAGCAGATTTTCTTCTATTTCTTAGGAACTCTAAGAAACTGGCTCCTTCGACGATCAGAGGATATAGAGCCATGCTCTCTTCGGTTTTTCGACATAGAGGTTTGGATATTTCCTTCAATTCAGATCTGTCGGACCTCATTAGGTCTTTCGAAACCACTAAGCTCCCGCAAGATACAGTGGCTTTGGAACAGATTAATTGGGTGCTTAAAGTTTCCTCATAGGGGGCCAACCGTTTGAGCCTTTGAAGTCGGCTTCACTCAGGAACTTGACTAAGAAGGCACTCTTTCTTATTGCACTAGCTTCTGCTAAGCGTGTCAGCGAATTGCACGCTATAGACAAAAGAGTCGGTTTCTCTCAAGGCAATGCTGTATTTTCGGTATCTTTGACCTTTCTAGCCAAAAAATGAGAATCCTTCTAATCCTTGGCCGAGGAGTTTTGTGGTAAGGAACTTATCTGATTTGGTTGGACATGAGGAGGAAGAAAGGCTCTTATGTCCATCAGGGCTATTAAGCAGTATCTGTTTGCCACTAAGGGTATTAGAGGACAATCTCCTAAGCTCTGACCTCGGTTCAAAATCCCTCTCGTCCTCTTTCTAAGAATGCTATAATCGTTCTTTATTAGAGAGCTTATCAGGGAAGCTCACTCGCAGTCCGAGAACGACAATCTTTCCGTTCTGAGAGTTAAAGCTCACGAGGTTAGAGCAGTGGCAACTTCTTTAGCATTCAGAAAGAATTTATCTTTAGCTTCGATTCTTCAGAGCACAGTTCTGGAGATCGAATTCGGTTTTTGCGAGTCATTATCTCAAAGAGATAGAAACGGTTTCGAGAATTGTAAAACGTTAGGTCCGGTGGCGGTTTTCTGGCATGGTGTTGGGAGAAACGGCACAGGTGGGGTCGTCACCTCTATGCTAACTTTTCACCTTGAATAGGTTGTCGAGTTCAAGGGAAGCTGGGGTACTGAGTACCTGGGATACTCACCAGTCTGTTAGGTCAGATTTTACAATGGTTGGGTATATATGTTTTTAAATCTGGTGTTGGTGACAAATGTTTTGTATGATTGAATTTCTGGTCTTAGCCCAGGGCAAGGGCAATCTTTGTTGTTACTATCCTCCGTCAGTCAGCCTTGACTCGCTTGAACTACGGAAGGATTCCACTCCTGTAGAGGCTAACTTTGGTCAAATTCCAATTCCTCTACAATAGTAAGAAGAGCACCGACCAGAGGCAGTAACAGTCTGCTGTAGCTCTCTTACAAGGTAAGGTACAACAGACACCTTGAGTGTTTACTGGTATTGCAATAAATGTAACCATTTAAAAATACTAGTGGTCCACACTGAATCCCACCTTCCCATAAATGTGTAATCAGCTCTATAATTGTTCGGTAAGAAACTACAATAAAAATGAAATTTTCATTATTAAAATGAAGTTTTATTGTATACTTACCGAACAATTATGATTATACCCACCCTCCTCCCCTTAGGTGGACGGACGGGCAGAAAGAATTGGATTCACCTGGGCAGTTGTACCTGGTTCTCCCGCGAGTGGAGGGAGATGACGTCATCACCACCAGTGTTGGCGACGCCGACGCGCTAAATTTGAATTTAGTATCCTGCCGCTCGTGGAAATCACGGCTCTATAATTGTTCGGTAAGTATACAATAAAACTTCATTTTAATAATGAAAATTTCATTTTATACCTTTTTTAAATAGTTTTATTACAAAAAGTGCATTTTATGATGAAATTGCTAAAAAAAACCCAGGAATTTGTGTATATTTCTCATAGAAAAATAACATGAATAGACGAATTTTCCGCAAATAATGTGGGGAAATGTCCCAGAGAGAAATCCGCGAATGCTTGAGTCAGCGAATCCGGAGAATGCGAATATGGGGGATTCACTGTATACATATTTTTCTGAACTTCTTCATAAATCAGATTGTCTTGTGTGAATATATGAGCACCTCACACATAGTATGACTCCTTTAGGTTTTGGGTGGGTAATAACAGAAAATATCTTGTAACAGACATGGCTGTCATACTTAGTTAAGACGGCCTTGGTAGGTACCAGCCTCCGTTAATAAAGGGAGCAGTTTAGAGGATACGACTTAAGTGCTTATATTTAAGATGTATGAATTACATTTCATATGTACATACATACGTAACGTATATGATTGTGCTTAGTACAAGTTTACAGGTGTTTAAGACAAAAATTGATCACAAAGAACACACTTTTTGGTGGGCTGTTTACTCCATTATTTATAGACAGCATACATAGTTGCATTCACTTTTATCTCTACTAACCTCTGCACTGCTAAATATTTCCCAAGCATCTCATCCTTTTATGGTAGTAACCTGGTATTTTTAATCGAAGGCACATTCTTACATGACAGCAGTTGGTAGTGACGTGGCTGTAATTATGAGGTGCTAGTGTAGAAGCAATTTTCTGGCCTCTTTTTGCCATTTTCCTGCCAAAGCCCAAAAAGTAGCCGTACTGGTAGAAAAATTTAATTCTTTCATATCTTTGCTTGTTTGATGCTACCTTAATGATTACAAGCTTCAGTTTTGCTTCACTATATAAAACAAATTGATTACTTGAGGCAAAGTGAAGAATCATCAGGGGCATAGATATTTAGGCCAGGAGACACTGGGAAACATAATGCTTAATTTGCTTAGTCTACTGTTGTGAGTGTGTTATGAAAGGGTCGTTGTCTTTATCGTAGAATGGTGGCTGAAAGTTT
Source organism: Macrobrachium nipponense (assembly GCF_015104395.2). Classification (NCBI taxonomy): domain Eukaryota; kingdom Metazoa; phylum Arthropoda; class Malacostraca; order Decapoda; family Palaemonidae; genus Macrobrachium; species Macrobrachium nipponense. The sequence goes on from NC_061096.1 coordinate 26,241,954, forward strand.
CATTTTTATGTTTTTATGAGATCTTGACTTTTGATGTAATTACAGACTGCTCATCTTGGTGACATCATTATAGATATTTCTGCCAAAATTTTATTTTGATTGGGCATAATATCTAAAAGCACATGTGTCAGTCAGTTAATTGAGTGTGAGAATATGTAAATGCTTATAGGATAAATCTAGAGAACTACAGTAATAGTAAGCTGGTATTACGTATACATATATGTTCTTGGATGTTGAATATTGAATACTCATGTTAATTTAAAATTTGGTGTGTTTTATATTTATTTAATTAGTCATTCAGTATTCACATCCCCCTCTTCATAAATATCTTTCTTGTGCCAGTTCCTTCATTCATCCTAACATTCCTCTACCATATCCTCCAGTGTTCTCAGTCATGTCTCCTTGGTCTACTCCTCCCACGCCTTCCTTCAGCAGTCCACCCTCGTACTACTTGTGCTTGCATCACTCTTTCTTCTCTCATGCAAATACATATGCCCCATCTACTTCTATCTGGACAGTATATGAGTATTGATTCATGGATTTCACTATTTCAAAGAACATGACAACGGCATTTTAGAATATCAATCATTGGATTTTAGTCCAGGTAGCATATTAAAATGCTTCTTTCCTGGCATTCTTACCTTGGGGTGAAAATTAGTGGTATTTTATATAGAGGTTTCATACAATCAACTTACCTGTCAGATATATACATAGCTAAGACTCCGTCGTCCCTATGTATATATCTGCCAGGTAAGTATGTATGAAACTTTATTGTATTATAACAATATCATTTTAAAGTTTTGAGCCCTTGAAGAACTCCAGTGGTTCCAATCACAGATCAAGGAATATGTTGATAAATTCTATTGGGAATAATGTTCATGGGTATGACACACAGTCACCTGTGCTTAGAGTTATGGTAGACACAAAAGTATAATTCAGAGACATTCTTATGAAACAGTCATAAAGCGAATATAAGTACACAATAATTAAAAAGGAAAAGCACTCGCCATACTTAAAAATGCATGATGAACAAAGTAAACCCTAAGGTGGCAAAATTAGAGGAAACACTAAAATCAAATAAAAATGAACGGTGTTACATTCCAGAAAAGTATACAGAGGAGAATGGATGCCACACCAATGAAAATGAGAATAAAATGTCAACAACTTCACTAATCACTTAAGATCTACAAAGACTGATTATGACTTAAAACCTGAAATAGAAACTTAAAAGTAAGCAAACAATAAATAAAATGGAAAATAAGAGTATCTGTGTTGTTAACAGAAAAGATCATGACTGCAACAACTTTGCATCACGAAGAAAAAAATTTAACCTAGTGAAACAAAAGCAAAAATCATGAAAGTTAAATGAGTGCCTGGGAAAAAAAAGCAGAAGATGGGCTCTTACTAAGAATCATAAAACAACCTCCACGCCAATGATGGAGATCCTTCCAGTACTACTAAGACATAAACTAAGTTAAAGAATATTCATTGTGTCCAGATCTTGGGTGTACAAAATAATTACAAATAATAAGTAGGAGTGAGATAAATTCTGAAAGGAATATGAATGATTTTATGTGAAAAATAACTGTCCAAAATAATCCAGGTCTGGTTTTTCTCGGGACCAGCAACTTCTGTGCCCAATACACCAGCATTCCAGCAGTAGATCTGATTTTGGTCCTCATAAAATGATGTGACTGGCAGTTTGCACTGGTGTGCAAATAGACTAAATTGAAAGCACAGTACAGTAATAGGTTCGCAGTGAAACAAGAACATTTGTTTAGAGAATGCATAGAATAATAGTACATATTCAGTTCATCTTCGCCTGCTAAGATGAACTTCCCTTCATGCTAAGGAGCACTACCTCACTAGCACATTGCTCTCTATTTTACACGATGTGAAAGCACGAAATCACCTTTATGAGTGTTAATAAAGAAAAAACTAAAACACTACAGCACCGCAATTCACACTTGACTGCATACTAAGAGCTGATCATTTCCAGATTTACAGTTCAGGAATACTGTAAGTGGTACCTCTGATGGGCAACTTTGCTGCTGTTGCGAGTGAAGTGAATTTATGGAATTTGAATAAGGCACCTGTTAATGAATTTTAATTTCTTTATCTTCCTTCAATTTAAACTTTCTAGTTGGAAAGTCCATGTACTCATCAGCTACTATAAAGGGTATTTATAGCTACTGTATGGGCAGTTATTTACATTATTAATAAGCCATGGTTGCTCCACCATTCTAGACTTACTAAATGAAACTCGTTATCTTTTAGACCGTAAAATCTTCAAGAATTGTACTGGATTCTATTTTTTTTTCTTATTGTGTACATTCGTTCAGGTAAAGTCAACAGTTCTATGTTACACCAGATGGATTTTATGTCTTTGCTGATCATTTTTGTTTCTGTACAACAAATAGATATCTCTTTTTGCCTGTACCATAAGACCCATTAACTGGAAGAATTGATTAATGAATTCTCATTTATTAATACGAGGAATGATTATCTATGCGAGACTCCTTGGAAACCAAAGGAAATTTTCTTTAGTTACAGTATCTACCCGATGTACTATGTTTTTGTATTTGTCTTATCTTGGTTGTCACATTTAAGAATAACTACAGTGTGTGTGTTTATATTCTATTTCTTTTTGTATTATATATACCTTTGTTTATTTTGTTACCGTTGATGTACCAGGGCACTACTTCCCACTCTGGTATAAGGACAGTATCTTACACTTGAGTGTTGCTGTATACTAGATACATACAGTAGTACCTCGAGATACGAAAGGCTCAACTTACGAAAAATCCAAGTTACGAAAGCCAATGCAAAAAATTTTACTGCTCTACATACGAAAAGTTTTCAAGATACGAAAGGTTGTTGCTGTAAATTCCCGAGATTCGCCCGGACCACCGAGAACAATTTTAAAACTCCCGCGCCGCCAACTGAGTAATCTCGCCACCATCCTCCCGCTCTCCCATTGGTTCCTCATGCTAGTCGCCCCATAAGGTCTGCTCTCCTATTTGGTCAGCATCTACCCCTTGTGCTTTAAGTATTCTATTGGTAAAAGGTTGCTGTAAATTGAAAAACTTATTCATGCAATACATTTAATAAAGAAAACATTAGGTAAAGATAGATTAAAGAATAGAAATGAATGGTTATTATACTGTTTTATACATTCAACTTCCCTGCCAGATATATACTTAGCTATAGACTCCGTCGTCTCCGACAGAATTTCAAATTTCGCGGCACACGCTACCGGTAGGTCAGGTGATCTACCGCCCTGCCTGGGTGGCAGGACTAGGAACCATTCCCGTTTTCTAAGCAGAATTCTTCTGTCGCCCGGGCCATCAACATTGTTGTTGTTCCTCTCGATTGGTTTTTCTTTTTTCACCGGCAATTGATTCTTGACCGACTTTTGGTGACGTATCTGGATTGTTGGATTGGCATACGCTTTTGTGGACTGTTTTGTGGACTTGATTTTGGAATTTTCTTTAAAAATGTCTGACTCTGGAATGGTTGTGAGACGTTGTGTGATGTAGGCTGTAAGGTGAGGTTGCCGAAAGCTTCGGTAGAAGACCCTCACACGGTATGCAAGGGTTGCAGGAGTATGAATGTTCTTTTACTAATACTTGTAAGGAATGTGAGAATTTTGAGTGAGAACGAATGGAAGAATCTAACTAATTATTTAAAAAAGTTAGAGAGAGAAAGAGTGAGGAAGGCTTCTTATAGAAGTTTAAGTAGTTCTAGATCTGAACTAATTCCTAGCTTGGGATCTTCCCCAAGGGTAAGTATTGCTACTTCTCCTTCCATTGCAGCCCCTTCTCCTATTGCAGAACCTGTAGATTTCAGAATAAAAGAACTTGCGGATCTAAAAGCAGCCTTCAAGTTGATGGAAAACAAAATGGCTGCCATACAAGGTAAGGCTAGTGATTATTCAGTGGACAGTGATATGAGTGTCCCCAGTGTAGTGGGAGGGGGCATCTGGTCGGCTCAGCAACGCTCCTAGGTCTAGACCTCTTCCAAGCTCACATGCCCAGAGGAGAAGGAATGTCGAAAACCGAAAGGAGGTTGTGGAGAATCCCCACCGATCAGGTGTCCCTTCGGCGGTTTCTGTGACACCCCAGACTGCCAAGGATCGCTATTGTAAAAGCGTCCTACGTGAGTTTTTTTTTGTGTTTTTCGTCGTCGGGATCTTCATCTCCGAGACGTGATTGGAGAGATTCAGATCGATCTCGGCCACTCAAGATGATTTGGAAGGCTCCGACTATTGATTCGAGCCCAGAAAACTTCCCTGAGGAGTCTCCCTCGGGAGTGAAGAAGGCAGGAGAGCCATTCTTTCAACCAGAGTGAGAAGGAGGCAGGAGGTGGAGGCGATGGATCTCCTCCCCTCCTCCTTCCCCTCCTCCCAAAGAGGATAAAGAGGAGGTTACGAAGAGATTCATGATGGCGATGCAAGAGCAGATTTCGTCTTTTGTAGGAGTCCTGTCAAAGGAGCCTCCTAGAAGGAAAGACTCTTCCCTTCCAATCAAAAGATCCTCCAGACGTATGGAGGTATCTGCCGCCAGGATCGATACTCCTACTCGAGGTGAGGTTTCCGGTACGAACCTGGATGAACCTATCAGACGTCTGGCACCGCCAGGAGTGAGGAGTGGCACCAGGCCAGGATTGGAGTCAACCAGGTAGGCAGGAGCCAAGAGCCAGCCAGAGTGTGGAGTCATCCAGGCAGGAGGCAGGAGCCAGGAGGCAAGAGCCAGGAGGCAAGAGGCAGGAGTCAGGAGTCAAGAGGCAGGAGCCAGGAGCCAAGAGGCAGGAGTCAGGAGGCAGGAGGCAGGAGTCCGGAGTCAGGAGCAGGAGTCCGGAGTCAGGAGGCAGGAGTCAGGAGCCAGGAGGCAGGAGTCAGGAGGCAAGAGTCAAGAGCCAGGAGGCAGGAGTCGGAGACTCGTTCCTGGAATTTATGACTCTTCTCCAAATAGGAGCTCCTCTTCAGAGCGTAGGAGGTCTTGGAAGGACTCTTCCTCCAAACGTGAACTTTCTCCTTCGTCTGATCGAGGTTTAGACGAGTTGTCTGATGACGAACCTCCTGCTAATGAGGGACTCTCGAGTTATAAGGTCTTAGCCTCATTATTGCTTCAAGAGTTTGGAGATTCTCTTAGTCCGGCGGCTCCTCCTTCTCCTCGGTCTCTCTTTTCGAGCTCGGCTACGGCAAAATCTTCGGCCTTTTTGAAAATGAAGCCTGCAATATCGATGAAGAAGGCTCTCCATTCTTTAGATTCTTGGATGGACAAGAAGAAAGAGTTAGGAAAGACGGTATTCTGCATGCCTCCTTCCAAACTACATGGAAAGAGAGGTATTTGGTATGGGACAGGAGAGACTATGGGTCTTTCTCTGCCTCTGCAGATGCGGACTTTTCCAGTTTAGTGGAGGCCTCTAGACGTCACTCCTTAGGATCGGTCAGAGCGACGTGGAGCACTTCAGAGTTGAACCACTTTCTAAAGGGACTTTTTGTCACTTTAGAGGTGTTCAACTTTCTGGATTGGTCACTCGGAGTTCTGGCCAACAAATCTAAAGATCCGGAGTTTCTTAAAAACTTAAAAAACCCAGAGATTCTCCATAGCGTCCTGTCTTGCATGGACAAGGCAGTACAGACGTTTTTCGGGTGAAGTGGCTTCCCTTTTTGGTGCTGGTCTCCTGAAAAAGAGATCAGTATATGGATCCCTATTATCAAAAGGGGTTTCTCCGAGCCAGAGGACTGCTTTATTGTTTCGCCCCTCTATCGGATCATCTTTCCTTCTCAGTTAGTGAAGGATATATCTCGCTCGCTAACTGAGAAGGCGACACAGGACATACTAACAAAACGTCCAAGAAAGGACGCCCTGTAGGTGTCGGCGATTAAGAAGGACTCTCGTCCTCCTCAGCAGCCCTTTCGTGGAGGTACAGCGGCTCGTCCCCTGCCAGAAAGAAGAGCTCTGATAAGAGAGGAAGGTCTTCCTTTAGGCCCTTCAAGAAATCCAAATGACTTGTTTGCTCCTTCAAGCACCAGTGGGCGCCAGACTCCTGAACTTTGCAGGAGTATGGGCAAAAAGGGGAGCCGACCCTTGGTCAGTGTCGGTCCTAAAGAAGGGATATGTAATCCCTTCGAGAACAGCCCTCCCCTAACATCTACGCCTCGGGAACTGTCAGCGAGGTACGGAGACCCGGTAATGAGAAAGACTCTCCTTCAAATGGTGGAACAAATGTGGGAAAAAGAGGCCATCGAACTTGTGCAGGATCCACACTCCCGGGATTTTACAATCGCCTTTTTCTAGTACCAAAGGCATCGGGGGGGTGGAGACCAGTTCTGGACGTAAGCGCTCTGAATCGCTTTTGTTCAGAAAAAGAAGTTTCGCATGGAAACGTCCGCCTCAGTAATGTCGGCTCTTCGTCCAGGAGATTGGATGGTCTCTCTGGACTTGCAAGACGCATATTTCCACGTTCCCATTCACCATTTGTCAAAGAAATATCTTCGTTTGTAATAGGAGACAAGATCTTTCAATTCAGGTGGGCTCTGTGCTTCGGTCTGTCTACAGCTCCGCAAGTATTCACCAACCTGATGGCGAATGTGGCAAGATGGCTTCACCTAGAGGGAATAAACATCTCCCTCTACTTGGACGACTGGCTGATCAGGGCCAAGTCGGAGATTCAGTCTTGGAGGACTTATCAGTAACAAGGAACATGATAGAATCGCTGGGATTACTCGTGAACCTCGGGAAGTCGCAGCTGATCCCCAGCCAGAGCTTGGTCTATCTGGGGATTCAGATGGATTCTCGGGGTTTTCGAGTATTTCCTTCGCGAGAAAGAATCACTCGAGGTTTGTCGAAAATCTCGAGCTTCTTAGAGAAAAAGAACAGTTCAGCGAGGGATTATCTGAGCCTCTTAGGGACCCTGTCCTCACTAGAAAAGTTCTTCTCTCTGGGGAGGCTTCACCTTCGCCCTCTTCAGTTTTTCCTGAAAGGGTGTGGAGTTGGAAGAACGGGACAACTCTCGGACATCTTCCCGCTTCCACAAGAGGTAAAAGATCATTTGAAGTGGTGGATCCTTCCTCTTCAAAAGAACGAAGGCGTATCGCTTGCCCTGCGAACCCAGACCAAGTGCTTTATATGCCGACGCTTCGGAGTCGGGATGGGGAGCGACGTTAGGAGCAAGGGAGGTGTCAGGCACCTGGACAAAGGAACAGGTGTCCTGGCACATCAATTGCAAGGAACTAGTGGCCATACACCTAGCCTTAAAGTTCTTCGAAGAGATAGTCAGAGGCGAGGTGATACAGATAAACTCGGACAACACCACGGCTCTGGCTTACATACGCCAAGCAAGGAGGCACGCACTCTTTCTCCCTCTTTCAGTTAACAAGACACCTGTTAACCTGGACAGAAGAAAGAGGCATAACTCTCCTCACAAGATTTGTTCAAGGCATCAAGAATGTGAGAGCGGACAGACTGAGCAGGAGGAATCAGGTCCTTCCCACAGAATGGACTCTACACGAAGAAGTGTGTCGAAGTCTTTGGTCCTGTGGGGGAGACCTCACATAGACCTGTTTGCGACGTTCCTCTCCAAAAGAATAGAGATCTTTTGCTCTCTAGTGGTAAGATCCGAGAGCCTTCGCAATAGACGCGTTTTCTCCTGGATTGGTCGGGTGTGGACGCATACGTTTGCCCTTTCCCCCGTTCAAGATCCTGGGGGAAGTGCTCAGGAAGTTCGTAGCTTCGAAGAACACGAAGTTGACGCTAATAGCCCCATTTTGGCCAGCCCAGGAATGGTTCACAGAGGTACTGGAGTGGATAGTGGACTTCCCCAGATCTCTTCCAAACAGACCAGATCTACTCAGACAACCCCACTTCGAGAGGTTTCATCACAACCTCCCAGGTCTCGCTCTGACTGCCTTTCGACTATCGAAAGACTTGTCAGAGCGAGGGGCTTTTCTCGCAAGGCTGCGGGCTCTATCGCTAGAGCCCGCAGAGCTTCGACGAGAAGAGTATACCAATCAAAGTGGGAAGTCTTTAGGAGGTGGTGTAAGAGTCAGAAGCTGTCCTCCTCCAGTACCTCTATAGTGAATATTGCCGATTTCCTACTCTTTCTGAGAGAGGAATCACACCTTTCTGTCTCAACAATAAAAGGATACAGAAGCATGCTGTCTTCAGTATTTAGGAATCGAGGGTTAGATATTGCAAGCAACAAAGATCTACACGATCTAATTAGATCCTTTGAAACTTCAAAGGCAGCTACTCCTAGAACACCTAGTTGGAATCTAGACGTGGTACTGAAATTCCTTTCATCGGATAAATTCGAGCCTTTACATCTGCTTCCTTCCGCGACGTCACTAGGAAATGCTTATTCCTGGTGTCTCTCGCTACAGCCAAGAGGACGAGCGAATTGCACGCTCTAGATTCCACAGTGGGGTTCAAAGGAGATGCTGCCATCTGTTCTTTCCAGACAATGTTTCTGGCAAAGAACGAAACCGTCAAAACCAAAAGTGGCCCAGAAGTTTTGAGGTAAAAGGCCTATCTAACCTCGTAGGCAGAGAGATAGAGAGGTCCTCTCTGTCCAGTGAGAGCTCTTAAATATTATTTAGAGAGGAAGAGAGATGGGAGCTTGTCAACAAGGTCTTTGGTGTGCGGTGAAGAACCCCAAAAGACTCATGTCCAAGAACGCCTTGGCTTTCTTTGTGAGAAGCGTAATTACGGACGCCCACAAGAACTGCTCGGAGGAATCTTTCGGTCTTCTAAAGGTCAAGACCCATGAGGTGAGAGCAGTAGCAACGTCCTTGGCGTTCCAAAAGAATATGTCTCTAAAAAATATCATTGAGACAACATATTGGAGGTGCAATTCAGTGTTTGCATCTCATTATCTGAAGGATGTGAGAGTGACCTATGAGAAGTGCTTCTCGCTAGGTCCATTTGTATCAGCAGATACAGTGCTGGGTCTTGGAGCAAAGACTGATCCTTAAATATTGTGTTTTATCGTACATAAACCCTCTTGTCAGATATGTGCTTGGTTTTCTATTAGCAAGCTCACTGATGTCGCACGGGAGCATAGTGTCATTGCTGGTAGGGGATCAAGGGTATGTATGGCTAGTAGGGGAGTACAAAATTTTTTTTTTTTTTGTATATTTTGTAATGAAAGTGTAATTTATGTTTCGAGTTTTTGGTTTTTTTTAAGGAGTTCGGGATAACTCCTTGCAATCTTAGAACTAACATGGATGTTAGGATCAGGTGGTGATCGGGATCGGTGTTGTGCTCCTTGAACAAGGTGTATTGTCATGTTAGTGGAATAGCACCCAATGACAAAGGCCTTTAGGCTCTGCCGAGTAAGTGGATAAGACCCCATTGGCAGACCCACAAGAAACTCTTAGCCATAGATCAATATCTCGCTGAGGCTCTTGAGGCTAAGCAGACTCCAAGGCAGTAGCCGCAAAGTCTTCAGCCTAATAAGGTAGGAACCAAGGTTTATTAATACCTACAACATATGTTGTTTACCTGTCTATTTCAGTAGTTAGCTGTCTCTTACCCACCACCAATGGGTGCTAATCAGCTAAGTATATATCTGGCAGGGAAGTTGAATGTATAAAAATGATATTGTCATGTTACAATAAAGTTTTATACATACTTACCTGACAGATATATACGATTAATGGCCCACCCAGCCTCCCCGCAGGAGACAGGTGGAAGAGAAGAATTCTGATTAGAAAACGGGAATGGTTCTTAGTCCTGCCACCCAGGGCAGGGCGGTAGATCACCTGACCTACCGGTAGCGTGTGCCGCGAAATTTGAAATTCTGTCGGAGACGACGAGTCTATAGCTAAGTATATATCTGTCAGGTAAGTATGTATAAAACTTTATTGTAACATGACAATATCATTTTGGTAGTTTCAGTAGTTGAAGAGAGAGAATGAAAATTTATGGCTTACTGTGTAAAAGTGATTGCTTGGCGATCGTTCGATACTCGTAAGTGCTGGATGTAAACAGATGTTTGGAAGCTTTTTATTGTTTGTTTATTATAGTTAATGGTTACTTAATAATTATTTGAAATGAGTACATGCAATACATTTAATAAAAAAAAATTGTGAATTAGATATCATAAAATATAAAATAAATCAGACTGCCAACAAATACGTAATTTTTAGAATTCTTCTTCTGTTTTATTATTACGTTACGTATACGCATGTTTCATTATAGCTGTCGTAACTCGGTATCTTCATTTAGGTAAAGATAGAATAAAGAATAGAAATGAATGGTTATTATACTGTTTGGTGGTTTCGTTAGTTGAAGAGAGATACTAATGACAATTTATGGCTTACTGTGTGCTAGGAAAAATTATTGCTTGGCGCTCGTTCGATACTCTAAGACGGGTAAGAGCTGGATGTAAACAATCGATCGGAAGGTTTGTTTTTTGTTTGTTTGTGTATTTTAGTTAATGATTAATTAATAATTATTTGAAATGAGTACATACTGATTATTTATGCATTTTATTGGCATATTCTAAGCTTTTAGCTCTTAGGTTTAGATGTCAGAATCATAGACTAGGCTACAGTAGCAACCGCTAACATAGGCTAGGCTTATTGCTAAGGGACATATGCTAAAGTCCTAATATATGCAGTAAAAATGGGGTTGAACATTACATGCAGTTGAATATTACTGAAGTATGTACAGTATTTTGCCTTTTTGGAGTCATATTTCTTCCGTCGTAACCCTAGAACATGTTGTTTTTAGGCCTGGAAATATAAATTTACTTCTAATTTTGACTGGGGTGTTTTTGGAGGGCTTGGAACGGATTAGCCATTTTACATGTAAATGTTTTCCAAGTTACGAAAAACTCATAATACGAAGGCCGTCTCGGAACGGATTAATTTCGTATCTCGAGGTACACTGTAGTATATTATTTATACAGTATGTATACTATCACTGTTGTTATACTGTTGGCAAGAATGTGCCTTGTAAGAAGAAAAGCATTTTTGGTAATATAAGTGCACTCTTGACGTGGTTCGGAAGTCACGTAAAGCTGTTGGTCCCGTTGCTGAATAACCACTGGTTCCATGCAACGTAAAAACACCATACAAACAAAATATAAGAAGAAAAGCAGCATTTGGCATAATATTTTGAAGTTAAGCATCTAGCAAAAATAGAAGCTGTGTAGAAAATTTATGACTTCCAGTGAAAGAGAGATTAATTCTTGGTGTTTTCATTTCAAGGGAGGGGTGTATATGTACTTTTGTGTCCATTTCTTGGTTGGGAAAACGAAGACATAAATGAGAGTAAAACATTCTTATGATTACTCATTCTCTTGACCTCTTGAGTGCGAGTCTTTATTTTTTACGTGAACTGACTCTGTTTTCGTTTTTCGTGTGCAGGATGTACTGTGAGGGTACATTTTGTGGAGAGTTGGTTTCACCTGACAACTGTACCATTATTAAAGCAATGATATGCGATTGTGGCAGAAGTACTGTAGGACAGGTCCCTAAAATCAAGGGAGACAAGCCCAAAAAGGACAGTTCTCGATCAAGAATGTGATTAGTGCAGGAAAATTCAAGTACGTAAAGTGTTCGTTAGATTAAAAGCTCTCGTGAAGATTAAAACCCACTCAGGAGACAGTAATCTGAACAGGTACTTGACAGTTGGTTGACTCTTGTTCTCAAGACATCAGCTTTAGAATTATACTAAGTGCTGCAAGAGATCCATCAAAAAGTTTCACATCTTCCTCTTGTAACAAATTTTAACTGAATTATGTACTGTGAAGGGCTGATTGTGATCATCTAGACTGAGAATATGTAGATTTTAAAAATTTATTCCTGGCATTGTATCCTCCTTTAGTGGTAAATTGGTTCTTACAGTAGATCATGATTTATGTCAGGGCTTGCATCTGATTAAACTTGATCTTTACTAGCCGTCCAAACTTGGTCGATGATGAATTTCCAGATGCCACAGATTCCTTATTTTACAATCTTTAATTATTTTTACCGGTTTCCAGCTAGCGCTAGAAGCTTACCCTATTGTTAAGACCGAAGGTTTGTTAGCTGTTTCAGTTTGGGTTTCTCAAGATGAGTGTCTAATAAATAAGTAAAAAAAAAAAAAATAACGAATGGTTCATGCTTAATTTGTTTAGCCATCTCTGTATGAACCCTGTCTATGACAAGTCCTTCCGTGGCTTCATGGTAATGTGAAGGGACTTGGAAAAAAAATTTATGCCAAAAAAAAAAAAAAGAAGTGCTTTGTTGAAGCTCACACCTGGTACTAGTAAATATTCTCTGTTATTGATGGTGTAATGTTACCAGTGTGCAGTGCCGTACTTGTGCAGTCTGTTCCGGGTGGGTAATGGGTAGAATGAAGTGTATGTTAAATCATGGCCCGTAGACAGAAGAGCTATTTCATGTGTTCATGTATTCAGATTATGGATTGGATGTCTACATTTTTCATTCCAAAACTGTTACAGTGTGCTTTCTCATAGAAAGTTTAATTAGATGTGAGCCTTAATTAAATTGGTTTTTGGGAATCAAAGCTTTTGATAACTGAAGTGAGCACTAGTCCCATTTAATAGTTGTCTTTGACTTTATACATAATAATAAAATGTGGGTTTTAGAATGAAATTTTCTCTACACTTCAAAAAATTAACTTAAAATTATTGATAGAGATTAATTTGAATAGTTTTAGAAATCCATTTGACTTACTCCCTGTTTCTGCATTTTTTTCTTTTCATCAGGACTTTCTCTTATGCGAGGGCTTCTATTAAAGGCCCAGAGAAATGGTAAATGTTTGCATTACAGCTTTGCAAGACTTGATAGCTTTTGTGGACGTTTGTTTCATATTATGTATTATGGCTTTTATTTTGCCCCCCCTGATGCAGCTCATTATTCGTCAAAACCATCATGTTAACTGATTCGGTCCAGTTCTGTACATTTTGATAAGATGTGGAGATTTTAATAATCTTTAGATTGTGTCTCAATTCTCTGTGCTACTGTACTATATGCCACTTACCAGCAACTGAAATAACTCTTTTTAGCTGTTCATGCTAATACTACTATGTACTGCTCTGTCATTGCAACTTTTTGCAGTATATTCAGTGTTCACCTATGTATGGTATTATGTGTCACTTATATAACTTACCCGGTGGTTACATATAGCTGTCGTCTCCTGACGTCACGGCAGAATTTTTGAAATTCGCGGTAGCGCTAATGGTTTTGACAGGTGATCCCTCTACCTCCCGCCCTTCTAAACGGGCACCCCGGGACAACCATTCCAACCATAAATCAGAAGTTTCCTGCCGTCGGAACCGGTAACACGGTTCCTCTGCTGGTTGGAATTTGGATTTGATCATCTTGGTTTTCTCCTTTTGGTGATTTACCTTGAGTTTACTGATCTTTTTGCTAGCGCTATAATTATTTTGGTTTTGATATTGTTGTCCTTTTTAGGAATTATTTTGAATTCTTCACGATGTCTGACACCGGCTCTGTTCAGTATAGGGTGTGTAGTGAGTGGGTGTAAGACTAGAACTTCTTAAAGCTTCACTTGATCCTCATTCTACTTGTGTTAGTTGTAGGGGACGTGAATGTTCTTTTGAGAATACGTGTGAAGAATGTAAGTCTCTAACATCTCAGGAGTGGAAGGCACTGGGAAAGTATATGAGAAAGTTAGAAAAAACAAAAGATAGAATCAGAAAGGCTTCACAGAGATCTTCTTCTAAGTTTGTGAGTAGCCAGGATATTCCTCTGAATTCTGTTAATCCTGTTCCTATTAACCCCGTAGTGGTTGCTCCTGCCCTCGAATCTGTATATCCGATCCGATCCCGTGTCAGTATTACGAGCCGATATGGACTCGAAATTTGTCTCTTTCCTCACCACTATGCAGAAAATGGGTGAGACAGTGCAAGAGGTGGTAGTTAAATGTGATAAATTACTTAGTGCAAGTGTAGTGGAGGAGGTGGTTGTTTCGGCCCCGTTCGTTCTCCTAGGTCTAGGCCCCTGTCAAACTCCCCAGATCCTGGGAGGAGCATGCCGAAAACCGAAGGGAGGCGAGCGGGATCTGCTCCCTAGCAGCCGCCCCCTCAAGCAATCCTGTAGCCGTATCCCAGGATGCTGTCGCTCACCATTGGAAAGGTGTTGCGAGGAAGTGTTTTTTCGTCAAGCGACTCTAGTTCCAGATGTTTCCTCTTATAGAGGTTGGCGTAATAAGACTTCTAGACCGCTGAAAAGGTCTCGCGATGTTTCGCCTGCTGCGGTTCCCAGAAGGTGCGGCTGCCGAACCTTCTTGTAGTTTTTGGGAGGAGCCTGAAAGCTTTTTCTCCGGCGGTTTTCGACGATTTTCGCCCTTCTCTCACTAGAAGTGGAGAAGCCGAACACGCACACGATATTCGGAGCCTTCCTCCAGAGCCTCCTCAAGCGATAACTCCTGCGACTCCAGAAGTGTTTGTGGACTCATCCTCTACACCTCCCGCGCCTTCTACGTCGGTGGATCCTCAACCTTCGGTGTTTGAACAGATGAATGCCAAGTTAGGCAGTATCTTGGAGCTTTTTGGCAAGTCTCTTTCGTCCCCGAATGCGCTCCCGACCGCCTTACATCTTCCGCAGACTACTGTGCAGTCCTCTTCGCAGGCTCCTTTGCAGTCGCCTCTTCAGGCTCAGACTCTCCATGTGACTCCTCTTCAGACGCCACTTCAGGCGCCTGGTCGGACTCCTTTCCTGACTCCGTCTATGGCGCCACGTCAGGCTCTCGCTCGAGCGCCACCTCAGCCGCCAGCTCAGCCGCCAGCGCGGCCGCCAGCTCAGCCGCCAACGCAAGCGCCAGCCCCGCCAACTCAGCCGCCCGCTATACGTCTCAGTACAGGCTCAGACGTCTTCTCCTGCTTTCTCACACCCTCCTCGACGCATCAGGGTGTGACTTCGCCGAACAGGATTCCTCTTCCGATGGAATGTTCGCCAGTTTCGTCGAAGGAAGCTTCGGATTTTGGAGGAAGAAGGAGAAGGACTTACAGAAAAAGACAAGCATTTGTCGGGGTATAAACTCCTTTTAAGATCCTTCGTTGACAACTTTGGAGATTCTTTTGCGCCTTCCGTTCCAGTTTCTCCCTAGTTCGCAGTGGAAAAAGGACAGTAAGCCTGACTCCTCGTCCTCGTTCACGCGTCTCGTCTCCTCTCGATTTCGGCTAAGAAAGCTATCAAGAAAGTTAACGCTTGGCTTTTGGAGAGAGGGAACAGGGGAAAAATGTTTTTTGTCTTCCCCCTTCGAGACTTTCGTCAAGGAGCCGTGTCTGGTATGACACTGGAGAAGTTTTTCCCTGGGTGTGACTGCCTCCGCTCAGGGAGACTTTTCTAGTCTCATGGACTCTTCCCGCAGAGCAGCCCTTAATACTGCGAAGATTTTCTTTTCAACAAATGAACTGGAGCATCTTTGCAAGAGTGTTTTCCGTGTTTTCGAAGTTTGTCAGCTTCCTGGATTGGGCCATTGCTTCGCTGGCCAGGAAAGTCAAGTCATTTGGACTTTCGGAGGAGCAGTTGAAGGATTTTGCCTCGGTACTGGATTGTATCGATAAAGGCATCTGTGATGGAGCTTCGGAGCTCGCTGCCATTTTCGCCTCTGGAGTGTTGGAAGAAGAGACAGCTTTGGTGCTCCTTCTTGTCGAAAGGGGTTTCATCGAACCAGAAGTCTGCTTGCTCTTCTCTCCTTTAGACAAGAAACACCTTTTTCCGCAAGAGATTGTGAGCGAGAGTCGCTCAATCTTTAACACAGAAAGCGACCCAGGATCTTTTATCACAGTCAGTGAAGAAAAGCCCAGGAAGATAGCTCCGGTTCTTTCTGCTGCTTCTCGGAGTGCTCCCATCCACGCAAGCTCCTAAACCATTTCGAGGGAGAGCTCCCGTTCGATCATTCCTCCAGGTTTCGTGGGAGAGGTAGAGCCTCTTCTAAAACCACTCCCTCTTCCATCAAGAAGTAGGCCCGTAGTCCTCCACACAGCAGTAGGAGCCAGATTACACCTTTTCTGGCAGACCTGGTTTTCATCTCGGAGCGGATCATTGGACGGTCCAGGTCCTGAAGGAAGGATACACCATTCCGTTCATCAGCACCCCCCTCTTCACAGAATTTCCTGTGAATTTGTCAGCCTACTCGGAGAACTCCGAAAAATTTGCTGCCCTCCATCAAGAAGTTCTCGCCTTACTAGCAAAGAGGGCCATAGAGTTAGTGGACTCTCCGCAGGAACCAGGATTTTACAATCGCCTTTTCCTGGTAAAGAAGGCCACGGGGGGTTGGAGACCGGTGTTGGACGTCAGTGCCCTGAACGTCTTTGTCCTGAAGACGAAGTTTTCTATGGAAACGACCCAATCGGTATTAGCAAGCGCTTCATCCGGGAGATTGGATGGTTTTCCATAGACCTTCGGACGCTTATTTTCATATTCCGATTCATTCGGAATCGAGAAGATTCCTGAGATTCGTGTTCCAGGGCCGCATTTATCAGTTCAGGGCCCTCTGCTTCGGCCTGTCGACAGCTCCACAAGTGTTCACCAGAGTTCTGTCGTCAGTAGCAAAGTGGCTTCATCTAGACGGGATACGACGATCCATGTATCTAGACGATTGGCTTCTCAGGGCAAGGTCCAGACAGAAGTGTGTGGAGGACCTACAAAAGACTTTAAGGATGACCGGAAAGCCTAGGTTTGTTAGTAACAAGGAAAAGTCATGTCTCACTCCTTCTCAGGAGATAGTTTATTTAGGAGTGAGACTGAATTCAGTTCTTTTTCAGGCTTTTCCGTCTCGCCAAAAGGATCGACTCTTGCCTGAACAAAATAGACGATTTTCTCGTCAGACAAACTTGCTCGGCGAATCAGTGGATGACCTTTTTGGAACCTTGGCTCAATAGAGCAATTTGTAAGTCTGTGGGCAGGCTCAACATGAGACCACTTCAATTTTACTTGAAGCAGAAGTGGCAAGGAAGAAGTTCCCAGACTCCTTCGTGTTCCCCATCTCGGAAGGAATCAAACAGGACCTACTTTGGTGGAAATCAGAAGGAAGGCTAGAGGAAGGCTTGTCTCTAAGCCAGTTGAGCCCCGCAACCTTAACGCTTTTGTCAGACGCATCGACAAAGGGTGGGGAGCTACTCTGGGGAGCAAAGGGAAGTGTCGGGACTTTGGCAGATTCATCAGAGAAAGCTGGCACATAAATCTAAAAGAGTTGAAGGCGATTCATTTGGCTCTAATGCACTTCAAGACAGAGGTAAGAGGGAAAGTAGTGCTGGTTCAAGCAGACAATACCACTGGCTCTCTCATTACATAAAAAACAGGGGGGGACACACTCGTTCTCTCTGTGCGAGGCGGCGAGAGACCTTCTCATTTGGGGCGAAAGAGAACAAGGTTGTCTTGAGCACAAGATTTATTCAAGGCTCGAAGAATGTAAAGGCGGACATTCTCAGAGGTAGGACAAGTCCTCTCCACAGAGTGGACGTTACATCCTCAAATATGCAAGAAGCTTTGGGGGATTTGGGGATGTCCTCAGTTGGATCTCTTCGCCACAAACAAGACAGCTCGTCTACCACTGTATTGCTCCCCAGTTCCAGACGAGGAGGCGTTTACAGTGGATGCCATGCTTCTGGACTGTCAAATCTGGATCTGTATGCCTTTCCACCTTTCAAAATTATAAGATTAGTTCTGGCAAAGTTCAGAGGTCATCAGAACGTCAGGATGACTCTGATAGCCCCCTTTTGGCCGGCCAGGGAATGGTTTCCGGATCTACTACTGCTGTTGACGGACTTTCCGAGAGAGTTACCGTTAAGGAAGGATCTACTCAGACAGCCCCACTTTCTGAGGTTCCATCACAACTTGTCCGCTCTTCGACTAGTCTCATTCAGACTGTCGAGCATCTCCTCAGAAAGAGAGGATTTTCAAAGAGAGCTTCAAGGGCTATTGCTAGACCCAGAAGAGAATCCTCTGATCGAGTGTACCAAGCTAAGTGGGTCCAATTCAGAGCTTGGTGCAAAGAAGAAGGAATTTCGTCTTCTAAGACCTCTATAGCTCAGTTAGCTAACTTCCTTCTTTTTCTTCGTGAAAATAAGAAGCTTTCTACCCAGACGATTAGGGGTTATAGAGCTATGTTGTCTCTGTGTTCAGACATCGAGGATTAGACATTTCTAATAATCAAGACCTCTCAGATCTGATTCGTTCCTTTGATACGACCAAGACAAAGGAGTCAAGACAGTAGCTTGGAACCTGGATGTAGTTCTTAAATGGCTGATGTCAGATAGATTCGAACCGATCTCCTTTAGTTCTTTTAG
This sequence comes from Macrobrachium nipponense, assembly GCF_015104395.2. Taxonomy (NCBI): domain Eukaryota; kingdom Metazoa; phylum Arthropoda; class Malacostraca; order Decapoda; family Palaemonidae; genus Macrobrachium; species Macrobrachium nipponense. The sequence continues at coordinate 26,260,233 of NC_061096.1, forward strand.
AGATCTGACCAGGAAGACCCTTTTTCTTTGTGCTTTAGCATCAGCTAGAAGAATCAGTGAGCTGCATGCTATTGATAAGAGAGTTGGATTCGCTAAGGGCAATGCCATTTGCTCATCAATGCTGGGGTTTTTGGCTAAGAATGAAAATCCCTCACGTCCTTGGCCTCGTTCTTTCTCTATAAAGAACATTTCAGAGTTAGTGGGGCCTAATGAGCCCGAATGTCTTCTCTGTCCAGTGAGAGCACTTAGACATTATGTGCAAAGGACCAAGGTATAAGAGGTAAGAGTGATAACCTGTGGTGTTCAGTGAAAGATCCTTCTCGTCCTCTTCTAAAAAATGCGCTAATCTCCTTCTTTTTAAGGAATTTGATTTCTGAGGCACTCGACAATGTCAGGACTCAGATATCAAAGTGTTTAAAGTCAAAGCTCATGAAATTAGAGCAGTGTCTACGTCTATGGCCTTTAGACGTAATCTGTCTTTGAAAGACATTAAATTCATATATATTGGAGAAGCAATTCTGTCTTTCGCATCTCATTATCTGACAGATTTGCAAACCACATATGAAAATTGCAGTACATTGGGGCCATTCATTGTGACTGACACGGTATTGGGTGAGGGAGAGAAGGATGTATCCCATCCTCACTAACTTTTCTCCTTGATTATGTTTTGTATTTTTAAGGTTGTCTGAAGATACAGGGAGTTTTTTGAGTATCTTTCAGTCTTTTAATGTCTGGTGTATTTCTTAAACGGTTGTGGTGATCCCTCGTTTTTCATTGTATTTTGTGGTGATTTGTACTGCGCCCTGAGCAGGGGCATTATAGTCTTGTCCGTTACGGTCACGTCCTCAACGGCAAGTACTTATTATTGTGTCCGACGCACGGATCCATATATCCTGTCGGTACAATAAAGGCCAGCAGACTACAAGAGGCAGTAACCACTGAGTCAGCGGTCTTTAAAGGTAAGGAACCTATATCTTCGGATAATTCCAACAGTTTGTTATTTTAGCTGCCATTGTCCACCACCTAAATGTGTCAATCAGCTATATGTAACCACCGCGGTAAGTTGATATAAGTGAAAAATGACATTTTTAATATAAAGTTTCACTTATACTTAACCCGTGGTTACATAACGAAGCCCGCCCTCCTCCCCTCATATGGACAGGTAGGCATGAAACTTCTGATTTATGGTTGGAATGGTTTCCCGGTACCCGGTAGAGGGCGGGAGTAGAGGGATCACCTGTCAAACCATTAGCGCTACCGCGAATTTCAAATTCTGCCGTGACATCAGGAGACGACAGCTATATGTAACCACCGGGTAAGTATAAGTGAAACTTTATATTATTATAAAAATGTCATTTTTTCAGATTTGCAGTGTTAATTTTCACATATTTGCAAAGATGGAGATTAATGATGCCACATGAGTACATGGTGTTTAATATTTTTGTTTTAAAAAGCTGTAAGAAAAGTATAAAGAGAATTTCCTTATTCCTTTTGAAAGATTTGCACAGCTTGTATAATGAAAAGTCTTGAAAAGTTGTTTCACAAAATACGTACAGTTCTTGAAATTTAAAAAGCATTTCATGACTGTTGGATAGGTTTTGTTTTATAGTTCTGGTGTCCTGTATATTGTTGAAGATGTACTGTATTTGTTGGCATATAAGACCCTTCAAAAGGTAATACTATTAAGAAAAAATTTTGCACATTTACATGTTAGCATGTGCTAATGTTATCAGAATATGTATAGTATAGCTACAGTATTATAAAAAGGAAAAAGAATTATGTACAAAGCATGCAACTAGGACAGCAGGAAAATTTTTTAAATAATTCCACCGTAATTTACAAGAGAAAACTAAAGTAGCTTAGATATAGCAGTCATTTTTATAATCCTCCCCTCCATCTCTTCAGAGTTATAAAATTGTAGGTTAAATGTTAGAAATTACTTACTTGTAATCATTAAATTTGGGTCCAGTTACATACATGTTTGTGTTGTATGTTCGTAAAGTAAGTGCGTAAGCTTAGCCTGTAGGCTAGCTTGCGTGAGTCTATGGACTGACTTATTGTGGCCCCCTCCCCTCCCCCCTCTCTCTCTCTCAGGATTTTTATTAATATTTATTGAAAGTAGGACAGTACATACGATTGTACTGCAGTAATTTTGTGTTGCATATAGGCACTTTTCAGTCTATGTATGTGTGCATGTACATGTAGGCGATGCCCTGTTTTCAGGTAAACTATGCTCTCTCTCTCTCTCTCTCTCTCTCTCTCTCTCTCGTCTCTTCTCTCTCATCTCTCCACTCTCTCCATCCCTCTCTCTCTCTCTCTCTCTGGGTATTCTTTAAAAGATCATTGAAAGGTGAGGGGAGGAACATACACTGTAATTACCTCAAGATGCATAGTTCAAGCGTGTTTGCATCCTCTATCTAAAGTGTTCCATTTAAGATATTGGGAATTATTTGAAAAATAGAAATAAATCTGAAAAATGGGGTTTTTCCAAGGGTACCAGTAATGAGAGATTCAACTGTAATAGACGTACCAATGAAAGTACGTATGAATGATGATTATGTATTATGGAGTTTGTCTAGGTACGGGTATTGGTAGTAAACAGTGCCTGGGTAAACATTAGCCCACCAGATAACCCAGTTTTGTATACAGACGTTGCTGTATAATTTGAGTAACTTTTTGGAAAAAAGTGGGTTGTATATGCCACGAAATACAGTATATTCTTTTTATGTCATTTTTGTTTGTGGATAATAAGCATGTTTTCAGAACTATCCTTATTGTCTTCTTTTTCCAGGAGAAATATGCAAGTGTAAATTGTATGTGAAGCATTAGTAATGTATTATATACAAATATTTGGCTTTAGGTACTCAGGGATGATCTTGAGTTTTAGATCTTGGGAACATCATCATTAAGATAGAATTGTGATTTGGTAGAATTCTCAAAACCCGGCATTGTGTTGTACAGTGGTATCGTATTTTAACGTGGATTTCTTAGAAGCATTACAGCACACCCAGAGTAAATCTTGTTATTTTATAAATGGATCATGTAAATCAGATATATACTGAATATGTAGATATGTGTCATCAATATCTGCATTAGTCTGAATTGGTTAGGGGTCCCTTTTTTCCTAAATTTCTGTTGTTGGATGTAGCAAATCTTATAAATCCTGTTTTTGTTTTTCTGCCAGGTATAATTCATAAAATGTTAGTAAAACTGTCATCGTATTTTATGCATGATTAATGTTTTTCAAAGGTGAAATTAGCAGTGATAAAACTCAACAATAGATGAAAGAACTCTAGGTAAGATTTACTTGCCACCAAGAGGACCCTTTTGTCCTGCATGGGTTCAAATGCCATTCTCAGCTCAGTTTGCTGTGTGTTAGATATAGTGCATATTTCTTTTAAATTTTCTTCATAGTTTTTGTTATTGGTCAAGATCATTATTGTAATTTCTTCACAGTGATAAAATCATTTCCAGAATATTGATTTTCAGTGCAGTATTTTGTTAAAGATTGTCATCATCATGAACGTTATCATGACAGATTTTCCTTTTATGAGGATAGATATAGAGGGAGGCTAGACATAAAGTGAGTTCATTTTGTGATGCCTCATGTCTGAATTCTTGTAGGGCACAGGTCTTCATCTGGACCTTTCTCTATGGTTTTCTTGGCCTTGCTGCCTCTATATCTTGTGCACCACTGTTATTTCCTGACCAACTGCTCCTCTTCCCTTTCTGTGACTTGTCCACACCATCTCATATTGTGAAATCTCAATTTTCCAGCAGCTGGATCCCATATCTCTGAGAACCTACCTTATTTGTAACATGATCTTCCCACTGCACTCCAGTCTTAGCATTTTGTATTTACTTCTGTTGTAAATCTCCTCCCTTTTCATTGTTATTGCCAACTTTTCTCACGTGTTGTCCAGAGTTTATTAAAATGATTAATATAGTACTTACCGGTAAATGAAATAAGAGAAGGATATGCCTGATTGGTGTACAAGTTGCCCACACCTATTTTGTATATTCTTTTTCTTGAGACACTAATATGTTTATGACAGGCTATAGGTTAATGGTCTGCTTAACAGTTATTTCCTATTCCATGCGATTGGTGATGCATAATGGTTGTGGCCTGCTTCAGAGTCATGGTTTTTATTTTGCCATATGATGTCATGGTGTTTAAAGAGTTATCACCGATGCTGCTCTGTTTTAATCACAAATCACAGTAGTAGAGTACTCTTCGCTACCATAAATTTGCTAATAGAATTGGGGTCTAGATTTGTATATTAAGTCTCAGAACTTTTATTTTTTCCAGAAATGTTTCTCGCATTTTGTTGACTACTATGGTTAATTTCTCCACTAGTAAAACGAGACTTCCTAAGTCGTAATGGGTTAAAAGTTAACGTAACTGCTTTACCCAGGTACTAGGTGGTCTTCAGCTTCTGGATTCCATTCTCTCTTTTGTGAGCAGACCACCTTTGGACAGTGTCTTTTATTATTCTTCTTTACAGCCGAATCCCTAGTAGGGGTTCACTTTTTTTTTAATGAGGCTTTTCCAGAATAGGATTTGGACCATTTGCTCTTTCCCTAAAGTAGCAAATAAACATTTGTGACAAAAATTTGGTGTCCCGTAGCTTGCAGTTTGTATGTTTTCTTTAATTCTGCGTGTTAAGTTATTCTTTTATAAGTGAAGCATGTTACATTGTTAAGCACTGTTGTTTCGATGTCGTCACGTCTAATATGCTGGCATGTTAGCTTTGTAAATATTATAGTACTTGATCTGTGTATTTAAACTGTATACAATATTTGTTTAGTCTAAAGTATTCATAAGAAAGATTAATTGGAGCTTTTGGTACCCCTTTACTAGGATTGGAGTTTCAATATGTAATATACTTTATGCTGGTGCTTAAATAGAACCTTTAGAATAATTGTTAAGAGATGATTATATTTAAAATAGACTTTCATCGAATATAATCTTAGGATGTATACATATTCCTGTTCTACATAGGAAAGCAAAATAATTTTGCTTCATTGCTTTTACATACTACGTCAATTAGCAACTTACATTTGCTAACTAATGTTAGCCAACCTTGGGGGGTTGTTATGACATCTTTATTTAATTTTAGCAGTTATGCTGTAAATAATGACATCTTGTGATACTAGTTAACAAGATTACTATTAGTCGGCGGTGCCAGTTACCAGTAGGCACATGAGGCACAGTGCCTCATGTATGAGGCACTGGTGGTCAGTGAAAAATGAAACAAATCCTTTTCTTCCACTTTGCTGGAGGTTCTTTTCCTATTTTATAGAGTGCATTATTAAATTGATACCAAGGTTGATTTATTATGTAATCCAATTGCGTACGTAATTAAGCTATAGGATAATTTTTCCAACTACTAGTATCATAATAGGTGCATTAGAACATAAACGTACTAAACTTCCCAAAGCACCTAAATCTGAAAATTGACATGTATTTTAAGTCTTGACATTCATTGGGTTAAAAAAAAAAAGAATAACTGCCATTTTTATTCCATTGACCACCAGTTAGCTGGACATCTTGTGAACAAAGATTTTTCATGCACTGTGCAAGAGAAGCTGATCAGATCCATTTTCCTGGGATTTATTTATTTTTTTAATTAATAAATTTATTTTTTTACTTGAGTCTTGGCAAACATCACCGAATTATTAGAAAATATGCTGCTGAATGGGTCTCTTAAATATTGTACTAATGCCTTAGGCCTGCAAATCTGTTTCTTGGCTCTGAATTTATATATATACACTTAATGCGGTTACACAGTTGGTGTAAAATAGTTTACAAGAGCCGTATTTTGCTGGTTAAAAGGGGAATATTTATCTTAATTCCATATTTTTAAGAGCAGCGTTAACTATTTTACATAGTGTATTATGTGTTTGTTCACTAAAATAACTAAGAAATCTTTGATTTTAATTAGAATGAATTCACTCCCTTGAAGTTAACAATACCAGTTGTTGTCTTTTCAGTTAATGTGCCTGTCTCTTGTGATGACGGATTTTATTTGAATTCCATTTTTTTTAGTACTTTTTTTTTTTTTTTCTTATAAATATGTTGCATTAAATAAAGTATTGACTGATAATGAAGGGTTTTTGATGGCTGAATGTAAAACAGCATGTCTATTATGACAATCACGGATAATTTTTTCAACTACTTTGTATTTTTGCATTAGTGGGACACAAGGAAAGATTTCTTACAATTAATTTTTTTAAAGAAGGACATTAGTATTGTTTTCTTACAAACCCACAGTTTATAAGTAGATCGGTGGTAAAAAATAAACTGGATACAGTATCTCATTCCCTATACGGAAAGAAAACACAAGTCAGCCAGTAAATCTGTGTATAGTATATATGTATGTTAGATCACAGCCTCCTTGCACTTAACTGGTTCACTCTTCAAATTGTCTGGCCAGTTAGCTGAGAGAAGTTAGTGGGGTTGAAAAGTGGCAACTCACTTTTATGAGCTTTGACTTTGTATGAAGAAATTAATTTATTTAACGATAAACCCTTTACCTTTAAATGTTTACGTGTAAAATTTTTTTTTTATATTTCCTTCTGGAATTGTGAGGCATATTATATTGCTAGGTTTTGTGTAATTCCTGAAATAAGGCAACTTCTGAGGGCATGGAGATCTGTACGCACATGCACATTGCATACGCGGGTTTACTGGGGTAGTACTGCCCTTTTCTTCCTGTATAGGGCTGAGGTTTCTCGAAATTTCATTTGCTGCAAAATGGGCTAATTATATGTACTGTTATGGGTTTGTTGTGAAACAGTTTGTGATGAGAGTTTTGTACCTTCATGACACATATTACTGTTGAAGTTCAATTTTTGCTTATTGGCAAGTTTTTCTTATCAGTTTATTTAGTGCATGTGATTTTCTGTTAGGAAAAATAAGTTTTTAACTAGTATTTTTAAATACTTTTATTTTTAATTCTTTTTTTTAAGCAGCTGTTTAATTACAAAGTATTGCTGAGCTGGCTTTGAATCTTGACGTAGTGAACGAAGAAAAATTGACTGTAGTACAGTATTCTTGAGTCCATGAAGAGTTTGAATGTTATACTATAGTAGGCCTGAATGGCTATATCATTCTACCTGCCTATTTTTTGACAAAAACATGTTGATATTACGAAAGAGCATTAAAATGTAACTCCATCATAGCCTAGATGTAAGATTTACATGAAACTCCCTTTTTTTTTATTAATTAGGGAAACAGGATTGAAATATGCTGCACATATTGTCACTGAGCAGTTGTATGCTTTTAGACTACATGTGAATTGTTTTCTTTTTTCTTATGTGATTGCAGATAGTACCCATACAAATGCCATAATTGGTGGGTGGCAAGACCATATAGAAGATCCAGGAACTGCAGTTGAGGATTTACTGGATGACCCAGACAGTGTTGGGATCTTGTGGAATGATGATCCAGACTCTGGCCATCCATTCACCCGTGCAGCTTTACAAGGCGATGTTGCCTCCCTCAAGGATCATGTTGCTCGTCAGACTTTTGATCCAAATTCGAAAAGAGCTCAGCATGCTCTGCTGGTGGCTTGTCGTGCTGGTAAGTGTTGTTAGCATTGTAAAAGTTGATCCTGCCCGGAGGTGTTGAACTAAATGCCAAGTATATGAATGTATATGTATGCCAAATAGATTTAGTGTGTAGTACGTATATCATTTGTAAGATGTAACATTGTAACTGCTACTTCTTACTAAGATCTATAAAACAGCCTTAAATTAGTGAAATAAAAAATATTACTTTTTTTTATTTCATCGAATACTCAGTATGTACTCTGAATCTTGTCTCACTGCGGTTAATGTGAGAATATAAATTTAATTTACATTTTGAAAAGAACGTAGTTTCAAAACCTGTGAAAAAAAGAGAAGAGAGGTTGGGCCAAGCTGGTAAAAAGGCTTTGTGTGGACATTGAACTAGAGAGTTATATCTGCTATGAGATGATTGGCTTCATACTTATTAGAATAATTTTAAATTTAAATAATTTATTTTTCCTGTGTCATTTTTCATTTTCCATTAACAGTTTTTCCCTGATAAAAAATTTATGCTTTGTTGGTACTTAATTATTTCATAATTGTACTGTTCTGCAAAACTTTTCACCTTTATGAATTTTGGTCTTACTTTTAGGTCACGTCGAGTTGGTGCAGGTACTGCTGGAGGCTGGGGTCGACGTTCACTGCCGAGACTCTAAGTCTGGCTGGCAGCCCATTCATATTGCCACATGTGAGTTGTTGGTCATTTAGTTCTGCAATCATTTGATTTTTTTATTGTTATTTCATATTTTGTGTGTATTTATGAAACTTGTTTATTTGGGATGAATCTTACCTACTGTTAAAGATAGCTTACATCTCTTGTGCTGATAAGTGAGATATATATAATAAGCTATCATTGACAGTAGGTAAGTATCCCAGTAACATTTTATTCGTTGGTGCTCATCTTCAGTTCTTGGTAATAGGTAAATTATGTCAACAATCTTTGCTTTAGTTTAGGTAGAAAGCCACTGTTTTTCTACCTTTTTTATTGTGAGAAGTAGAGCTTGCCGCTCAGTGATTGGTATGGCTTGGAGCAGATAAAAGTTTTACTGCTGGACTTATATGTAATTTAGAGCAAGGTTAATTGATAACTATGTATGCCAACAATATATACATAGTACTGGATTTTGGAGACACTGTAAACAGAGCCTGTAGAGTTTAATTTGATTGGAGGCTGTAGGAAGAAAACTCAAAGATTAGGCATGATTTGAACTTTATATTTAATTGATTACCGTTTTGAGATAATGTTAAATTTTCATTTAAATACTTAGCATTGGTTCCTCTCTTCTTGGCTGTTAGATCGAGACCATGTAGCAGTTGTGGAGGCTCTAGCTATGCATGGTGAATGGAGAAGAGGTGTTGCCCTTGTTAGATTCCGTGGAATTACCTGCAGCCTTCTACATCTGGCTGCAAACTTTGGATGTCTTGCTGTTCTTCGGTATCTTCTGTCACACACAGTTAGACTTGGGTTTGTATGGCTTATCACTTTGTATTTTACCTTGAAAAGTTACAGCTTGTTAAGTCCCACTGCTGAATTTCAAGATCATATATTTCAATTATACTGTCATTTTTGCAAGTATAGTTATCTAGATGTTTTATAAACCATTGTAAAGATGATCTCATTGGTAAGAGGACTGTGTGTGAGATCTTCATAACTAGGGGAATCTTGTCTTTAGAGGTAGGAATTTACTTCAGTTGTAACACATGATTGTGCGTTGATTACAGCAATTTTCACCTGGAAGAGATAATCCAAATGATATCAGACTTGCTGGTATGCAAAGTGTGCAACCTGCTCAGTAATTCCTGGGTGCTGTGTACAACTTAGATTCCAACTTCTTTTTTGTAATAACCTTTGTTGGTCAATTGATAGTGCCTTTTTCTTCCAGTTTAGACTTCTGAATATGTTCCTGATATAAGATAGAATTTATATATTGGAAATTTGTGAAAGTAATTCCATTTATAAATGTCATGGTCATGAAATCTCTTACGTTTACTACATTTCAAATCAGGTTACATATAGAGGCCCGTGATGCTGCCCACTGGACTGCCCTTCACCACGCTGCTTTTGAAGGACGTATGCAAGCTGTCACCTTGCTCTTACAAGCCGGAGCTGATGTCAACACAGCTGATCCCCATGTAAGCCACCATTCAGCTTTTTACATAAGTTTTATGTTGTGAGAAAGTTGAGATCCACTTAGGTATGTTACCAACAACTCAGTGCAAGTCTTCATTGTGCCTTTATACTATTAATCCTATTATGTATTTGTAGAAATGTTAGATTGATTTTTTTTTCTCTAGAATGTGAAAATTAATTGTATGTGTTTCAGGTAGACATTCAAGCATTTTTTTTTAAAGAAAAAGTTGCTTGTTTCACAACAAACCAGTCACTTATATACAGCCCTCATTTTGGTCTCAGAATGCCAAGACACCCTGCAGTTTTTGTCTCAGACAGAAGAGTTGTTGTCCTTTGTGCATGTACCAAGTAATGAGTTATCTGTGAGCCATCTGTATCACTTTTCATGTCTGTGCCCTATTAACAGGTGACTCACTGCTTGATTATCAGGAGCTAAAAACCAATTTCTTATTTTTCCCTCAACTTTTTTCACCCTGATTCCATTCTTTTTCATACTTTCCATAATTTTTTCTTCATATTTATTTGTTTACCAATTTCACTGAGTTCTTTGCCTTATCTGGTAGTTTGTTCATGAAACTTACATGTCAGATATATATATAGCTGTATTTTCCGAAGTCCGACAGAATTTTAAAAACTTACGACACACGTAGTGGGAGTCAGGTGGTTAGTACCCATTCCCGCCGCTGGGAGGCGGGTATCAGGAACCATTCCCATTTTCTATTCATAATTTTTCTGTCGCCGGTGTTGTAAACATCTGTTTGCAGCACCTCCGTCTGGATTTTGGAAACTTATAGCTACTTGAGTATCCCTTTTGGTTTTTTTGGGTATCTGACTTGGATCGGTGGCTAGGCGCACGTTTTTTCTGGATTGGTTTGATTTTGGCATAGATTACTCTTTGATTTAAGATGTCTGGGACTGGGACTAGTTCCGCTAGCGCCAGGTTTTGTTCTAAGACTGATTGTAGAGGTAGGCTACTGAAAGCTTCAGTAGACCCACATACTGTGTGTAAAAGTTGCAGGGAGCATGAATGTGTTTATGAGAACCACTGCAAGAAGTGTGAATGTCTTACAGATTCTTAAGAAGCTTGAACGTGATAGGTTAAGGAGGACTTCCTCTAGGAGTGTGTCAGGTAGACGAGAAGTTAATGTTTCTCCTGTTAACCCTCCTTCTGTAGTTAATGCTCCTAACCCTGTAGTGTTGCCTTCGGGCCCTGAAACAGTGTCTGTAGAAGGTAATACCTTGTCTTTGATTTTGGAGTCAATTCGCAACTTAGAATCGAAAGTGCTTGCTCTTGAGAGCAAAAGTGAAGTGCCTAAAAGTGATAGTGCCCCTTGTGTAGTGGAGGGTGCGTCAGATCGGCCTTATTTCGCCTCTAGGCCGGGACCTCTGCTTGACTCCCAGGTTACGGGGAGAGAGCATGTCGAAAGCCGAAGGAGGGTTACGAGGAACCCCCACCGATCTGACGTGCCTTCGGCAGTATCTGATGACGCTACCCAGACTGCCAAGGAGCGTGCGCGTGCACGTCTCCTCAAGGAGTGCTTTTCTTCTTCGGAGGCTTCCTCCCCGGGTAAGGGGTGGAGCTCTCATTCAGTGTCATGCCCGCTGAAAAGGAGCGTTCATGATCGGGACGCTTCACGTCCAAGTCGCTCACCAGAACTTCGATCTTCACCTGATAGTGTGTTCGCAGCTTTTTCGCCGCAGAAGAGGCGTAGAGAGTCTTCGGACGTTGACGCTTTCGAGCGCCCCAGTCGCTCCAGAGTACGTGAAGAGGCAGTTCCTGTGAGAAGGAGGGATGCGTCCCCTCGCTACTCGCCTTCTCACAGGATCAGCCCCTCCCTAGACAAGGAGGCTTCACCGACCCGGACTATTCTTCGTTCGTTGCAGCAACAACTTGCGGATGTTCTTGCTTCAAGAGAGACGCTTCCTCGTCGTCGCAGGAAGGATGACAGACTTCCAGTGAAGAAGACTAGACGGTCTCCCTCTCCTTCTCCTCGCTCGTCTCTCTCTCTGTTTTCGTCTCCTTCTAGAGTGCGTACTGCTCCCCAGCGGCTCTCTAGAGGAGGTGATGAGCTCGTTTCTCGCTCTCGGGAAGCGGTATTACCTGCTATTACGGAACAGGTCCAGCGTGAGCCTGACGTTTGGACGGATGGAAGGCAAGCGCCAGATGCACCCAGAAAGGAACGCACGGGCGTTTTTTTTGATGGTGCACCTATGAACGCTAAACGTACTTCAGTGGACGCTGAGCACGCATCAGCGAAAGTCAAACGCGCGCCAGCGGACGCCAGTGGACGTTGAGCGCGCGCCAGTCGACGCCAGACGTGTGACAGGACGTATGCCAGTGGCTGTGGAAGTTGTGGGGATGTCCTCATGTGGACATACTCGCAACTTCCAGGACAAGGAGACTTCCGCTGTATTGCTCGCCGGTTCTGGACCTGGGAGCAGTGGCAGTAGACGCCCTTCATTGGAATTGGTCGGGCCTGGACCTTTACGCCTTTCCCCCATTCAAGATCCTAGGGGAGGTAATGAGGAAATTTGCGGCATCAGAGGGAGCGAGGATGACCCTCATCGCCCTTCTGGCCGGCGACTGACTGGTTCACAAAGGTAATGTCCTTCCTGATAGACTTCCCGAGGACTCTGCCCCTAAGGAAAGATCTACTCAGACCGCCCCACTTCGAAAGGTACCACAAAAACCTCCCCGCTCTGAGTCTGACTGCGTTCTGACTATCCAGAAGTTGGCCAGAGCGAGGGGTTATTCAAGACCTGTGGCTAAGGCGATCGCCACCTCAAGGAGACCTTCCTCGATCGCAGTGTACCAATCTAAGTGGGCTGTCTTCAGAAGTTGGTGCAGGAAGAAGGGCATTTCCTCCACCTCCACCTCTGTGAGCCAGATAGCAGATTTCCTTCTTTACTTGAGAGAAGAAGTGAAATTAGCTGTTCCTACGATAAAGGGCTACAGGAACGTGCTTTCCGTAGTCTTCAGACATAGAGGACTCGACTTGGCGAATGACAGAGACCTTCATGATCTCATCAGATCCTTTGAGACTATGAAGGTTCCGCAGCCTAAAGTACCATCGTGGAACTTGGACTTGGTACTTAAGTTCCTGATGTCAAGTCAGTTCGAACCGCTCCACTCAGACCATTTTCCTAACTGCTCTGGCGACGGCGAAGAGAGTTAGCGAAATCCAGGTTATAAGCAAACAGGTTGGGTTTAAGGATCATAGTGCTGTTTGTTCCTTAAGTCCTACGTTCTTAGCAAAGAACGAGAACCCTTCCAACCCTTGGGCAAGGACGTTCGAGATCAAAGGTTTGACGGAAATCGTGGGACATGAACCAGAGAGAGTCCTGTGCCCTGTCAGGGCTCTCAAATTCTATTTAGAGAGAACTAAAGCCTGCAGAGGCTCTTCTGAGAACTTGTGGTGCTCTGTGAAAAAACCAGATCTTCCTACGTCGAAGAACGCACTGGCGTTCTTCTTGAGGAATACTATTAAGGAAGCCCATGACAAGTGCAGTGATAGTGACATGAAGCTTCTAAAAGTGAACGCCCACGAGGTGAGGGCTATCGCCACCTCGGTAGCCTTTCACAAAAATATGGCACTCAGTGACATTTTGAGTGCCACATATTGGCGAAGCAATTCGGTGTTCGCTTCACACTACCTGCGGGAGGTGAAAGCAACATATGAAAATTGCTACTCGCTAGGACCATACGTTGCTGCAGACACTGTTTTGGGGGCAGGAGGTAGCACTCATCCTATCCTTTAATGGTTGGGTGAGTTTTTTAATTTTGTGTGTTTTTTGGTTGTGGGGTTGACCGCCTGGGGCGGATCTCCCTTCCATTAGTCTAGTCTAGTGGGATACCTTTGGTAGTCTAGGCCAGGTGGTTGTTTTTTACTTTGTTGCCCTCACTGTATGGTCAATGATCTAGTCACATCATGGTCACGCCCCCGTTGACAGATCATCTGGAGTGCACCAGCTTTATAGGTCTCTACCTCGCTGGCAACTCTAGTAGCAGAAGCAGACTGAGGTGACAGTAATCACGAAGTCAGCTATGCTAACAGGTAAGGAACCAAGATATCAATTATCTGCATATATATGTTTCCTAAAATCTTCTATTCTGTCTACTCCCACCCCCAAAGGTGGGATTCAGCTATATATATATCTGACAGGTAAGTTTCATGAACAAAATGATATTGTTATGATACAATAAAGTTTGTTCATACTTACCTGGCAGATATATATATTTTAAGTACCCACCCACCTCCCCTCAGGAGACAGTGGAAATAAAAATTATGAATAGAAAATCGGAATGGTTCCTGATACCCGCCTCCCAGCGGCGGGAATGGTTACTAACCACCTGACTCACACTACGTGTGTCGTAATTTTTTAAAATTCTGTCGGACTTCGGAAAATACAGCTATATATATATCTGCCAGGTAAGTATGAACAAACTTTATTGTATCATAACAATATCATTTTTTTGCTTAGGCTCCTCCATGGTTGCCTGCTTCTTGTGAAGTGACTACGTATAAGTAGTCATTGTAAATTTATAGTACTTTGTATTTTTCTGAAAACAATACTTTGTTTTGCAGCAGTGTCTTTACGTTTAAGATAATACTTTGTTTTGCAGCAGTGTCTTTACGTTTAAGATTCCTTTATGTTTTGTTGTTAGGTTACATTTTAAATTTGTAAATGAGGTTTAGCAAGAAGTTAATTAGTTAATGTAGGGAGTAATGCACTGGGTTAGTTCTAGTTTGCATTAGGTTGGTTTTTGTTTTCAGGATTGAGCCAGTTGGATAAGCTTTTGTTTACATGTGTGTATAATATATGGCATTTCCTTACTATTGTGTTCTACATTTGTATAATTTTATATGACATTTCCACCTAAGTGTGTATGAGTTCAGTTATTTTATGAATTTTACTGTTATATTTAAGTGTTTTTTCACTTTATGCATTTATTATTTGATGACTCTTTGGTTTTAATTATACTTTATTTTTCATTATGTCATACTTGAGGTTGTATTTTACTTCTCACTTTTCTGTTAAGATACTGTACTGCATCTGTTAGGGTTTGCCAGGTAATCGTGATTGTTTTTTTATGTCTAACTTGTTGTGTTGCATAGTGTATGTCACAGGCAAGTCTGCTCTTGAAACGTCACTTGCTTGATATGCAGGATTGGTTGTCCATTCACTATACATTCTATTGGAAGAGGTTGTATAAGAAGAGACGTGAAAGTAATGCTGCTACTGAGATATCCAGGTCTTCTGCATAGCAGGCAACAGGATCTTTCAACCCATCCTCTGGGAGTGATGAAGATTGCTGCCAAGCAACCAGGTAGAGACCAAACCTCCTTGCCATCCTAACAGGCAGCCAGTTGCCATTCCAGGAACTTCTGATGATAATGATGTGATCTTTTCATGATAGTTATGCATGTTCTGAATGACTGATGCAACTGCACCTGAAGCAGGTGATCAGCAAGATCCCCATTCTTCGGCCATCAGTACCACTACAGACTACATGGATATAACTCAAGCATTAATATATTCCAAATAGCGTCTTTAGTTTGACCCTTGGGTCAGAGGAGGGAATCTGACCCTTGACAAGAAGCCCAGTGTGTCCTTAGCCACTACTCCCAAGGATGCAGTTACCACAGACAAGAATAGTGTTTTCCATAAGTCATGTTCCTATATAAACCAATTTATTTTAAAATAGCCTTACTTCATGCAAATGGATCCAGTCTTACTGGCATGTACTATTTTTCAAAGAAAAAGCCTCATGTCCATGTCTAGGTCTTGCCTAATTGAAGGTAACCCTCCATGTGAAGTCCTAAGAAAGGAGGAAGTCACTGGAAGTTTATAATGAATGGGTTTTGTATAGAAAGTCCTCTAATGTAAAAAAATCGGTAGTGAAAACATATTTATTCATAAAAAGCCATTGATCATGAAATACATATCCTTAATTGCAATTAGGAGGAAGGGCAGTGTAGGAGAGCCATGGAAGAGGAAAGTTGACTGAGCTGCAAGAAATCCAATCTCTCACAATTTTGGTAATACTGGAATAATAATGGACAAATCAAAATGAAAATGAAAATCATGGAGGCACATGCAAGTAATGGAAATTATGTAATGGAGGACATAACCCTATGGAACAAGGCTTCTTTCATGGAGAGTTATCAGTCACATTTTATAGAAATTCCAGGTGATCCTGCGACTATTGGGGCTTCACATATGAGACGAACTAGTAATACCAAAGAAATTGAGGATTTTCTCCAGAAGCATCCAAAGCCATTGTTAGACTTTGTAGAGCTTAATTTCAGTCTCAGCCAAGCAAATTGGAATAACTTTTGTAGGGGAACAGGATTTACTCCTGTTCCACTTCTTCATTTGTAACAGATTTTGTACTGTGTCCAAAATGCTTTAAGAGTTGTTAGTTTCAGCCCTCAAGACTACAGATTGTCTGCCTCACAAAGTTTTGAACTTTGTGGAATAGACATGGGATTGATATCTACTCTGAAAACAATATTCCATGAGAATTAGTCAAAACAGGATGAAAAATATGTACAAATGTCTTGTCATGTATCACACAAAGTCAATGAAGTGAGATAGTAACATAGAAGATAATGCTGTGGAAGAGTCCTTAGCTTAATAAAAAAATTTTTTTTCAGATATTGAATTAACGATTTTTATAAAATTGAATATAGTTATTGAACATGAATTAATAAAGCGAAAGTAAGTTTGATGAGGAGGAGAAAGTAGTACCCTCCTGGATGCAGACCAGGTAGAATATGATGATTTAAGTGCAAAGTGATTGAGAAGGGACTTACGTATAATGATGGTGTTTCACTCTGCCTTTTAAGTACTGCTTTGTGTCATTTGGATGTTTTGAGAAGGGTTTGGCGTGTAAATTAATATTATAATGCCTTGTTTTATGTATAAAGATATTTATGTTGCTACTGATTCCATAGTAGGAATTTTTTTGTATTAAAAGCATGCAGACTTATATTTTTGACCATGGTGGTGGTGGTGGTGTGATTTTGTGAGATATTCTTGTGTATTTTGTTGTAGAATTATCAATGTTTTCCTTTTATACTTATAAGGATTTTTTCTTTAAGGGTGTGACAGCGCTACATGTAGCAGCTTATCGTGATCATACTTCCATTGTTCGTTTGTTGTTGTCAAGAGGAGCTAACCCTAAGATGATAGTAAAGTCTCCATCCTCTGGTGTGTATTATTCGTATAGTTGTGTGTTCTTTATGATATTATTTTGTCTAGATGTAGAATATTTCATAGTAAAGAATGTTTGATATTGGGAAATGATTTTGAGATATGCATATGTTTGTTTTCCTGTCTGTGGCTGACAAGTTATAGCTTAGTTCAGGTGAATCAAAGAAACACCGCCCAAGTCAAGTTGCTGCTGAGGTGACAAACATGATGGGTTCAGGGATGGGGTTTCGCACATCATCTCTTGATAGACTTTTTCTTCGCCGCCAAAGGTGGAGTCCTGCTAAGCCTCAGGGCAGTTTGTCAGAATTGTCTGGCAATCAAGATACTGGTACAATAAAAACAAATAAATACTCTGAAAAACCTGTGTCATGTGAAAATATCTGTGGAGAAAGTCTGAAAAGATGGCCACCATCAAAACCTAGTGAGTTGGGTGTAACCAGATCCCTCCCACTTACCAATAGTGTGCGGACATCCAAACCTGATGAGTCTTCTCTTCGTAAATCCCATGGAAAGTTAAGATGTTGTGGAAGTATTTCAGTGGAAGATAACTTGGTTTTGGCTAGTAAACTCTGGTTTGTTTTGTGTGGTTTTCTGAGGTAAAGCTTTTATCTACAGTAATGATGTTATTTTTTGCAGCGTAGAAAGAAAATGTTCCAACTCCAAAAAGTGGAAGTTACTGAAATTTAAAACTACTTAATTTTTCACATTGCTGTTAGTACCTGTGAGCATTGCCATTTCTATAATGAGTAGTTGTTCTACATTTTACAAGACAAACCTCTGCTTATTGCTTGAAACAAAGTGTACAACCATGAAATACTTTTTACCTGTAGTCTTTCATAGAAATTACTAACATTCAGAATTCATATTTGTTTCTGAAAAAAATACTAACTATATAAGTTACATAGTATAATTAGCTAGTACGTAGTTGTTTGCATAATTAGTAAATTCTCATTGTTTGGATACTGCAATTAAGGAATTTTTTGCAAACCCTCAACCTTTGCATGGAGATGTTCATGATTTTGCCAGGCTGTTCTGGTTTGAGGGACAATTTCAGTTTATAGTTTAGCTCTGAAATAGTGTTTAGAGAGTAACAAAGTTAAAGGCTAAATTTTTCTTGCATTCTAGCCTCTTAAATGAATGTAATTATATTTTAAGATTAACTAACTGATACTTTTGAAGTTGATTCATATTTTCTAAGTTCTGAAATTACCATTTATGTAAGTGCATGTCATTTAAATGACCATACTGACAAGTCATAGCTTAAATCAGGGCACTGTAAGTGGCGTCGCCTCAGCCAGAAATTAACAGAAGCAACAAGCTCGCTGGATTTGAACATGGGGTTGCGAACTGCATCCTTGGAAAAAACTATTTTGTGTCGTCAAAAGTGGGATGTAACCAGTTCCCATAATAGTTTGCCAGAGTCACCTCGGACTCAAGTCATGCACAAGATGAAGGTTAAATACCAAGAAAAGATGCCTGTGTTTTGTACTGATATGAGAAGAATATGTGAGGGGAAATTTCTGCCTGCAAACTGCTGTGAGTCAGGTGAAACAAAAACCCCTTGGTCTTACTAAAGTTTGATTGAAGTCAAGAGCTTCCAAATCCTAACCCAACCGTATGCCAATATTTTTTCATCCTTACCTTTCATAAAGATTCAAAGCTGTGACATTTGATGACCTGACTTTCCATCCATGCTTGTTGTGCAAGGTTTGTTTTGCCTCATTTCAAGAAGGTTAATACATTAATCATCCATAGTGCTTAAGATTATTTACTCCAAAATAATAGTATTTTACATACAACTATGAAAGTAATGCATAGTATTATAAGCAAATATTTTTATTGCTGCAAACAGTCCTGTCATTAGAACACTATACCTCAAATGTGAAGGGCAGACTAACCGAGGAGTGACAAAATTATTGCGTGTTTAGTAGGTGAGAGATGCCAAGATGTTTTGTGTAGAGATTAGGAGAAGAGAAGATGGAACTGTTATAAGCAGGTAGTATAGATGTTTGGCAAGGACTTTCTCGCAAGGACTTCTTCTTAAGAAAGAAGCTTTGTAAGTAGTAAAAGCCTGAGCTTAAGAAAGTTCACCAAAGACTTAGTGTACCTTATTAAAATGGATGAACAGAAAACAAGCATAGGAAAAGCAGGTGCTTGATGATTAGGGTTGAGGTGGAAGAATGAATGTGCCTCCATCCCCTCAATCAGCATCTCATTGATAAGGGTGCTGAAGGTAGAAACTGTTTCCTTGGGAAAAATAGTTAAGTTGCCATAAATGGAGAATGATAATACGTCTTAATGGAGTATTTGCTGGCATTATAAGGCAAACCCCAATTTTGCGGTTCACATTCTGGAAAATTAAGAATGACCCCAATATCCTTAATGTTCACATCTTCCACTGTAAGTTATTTTGAAGCTTTTCACCTATATGTACTCAAATATTAATTCTGTTATGGGTCTCCCCATTGCGTAATATTTATTTTTCTAAATTATCATAACTGCATAAGCATAGATTACTATCTTGTCTTTTTCTCCCTTCTCGTATATACTGTACATAATGTAATGAAACCCTTAGAGTTATTGGCTGCAGCTATACCCTCAACTGATGATTCTCCTTTGCTGCCATAGATTTTCAAATTCTGGAGTGTCTAATATTCTTATGCATTTCCAGGTTTCTGTTGTTTACACTTGGTTTTTAATAAACCCCATTTTCACACTAAGAATGTGCAGTAAAGAGGGAATCAGTTTTTTTATGGAATTAATTAGAAATCGCAAGTTGTGTGTAAGGACCTGAAGTTGAGCACCCATGCCATTTGGTTTCTTCTTTTAGTTATAGTTTTCTTCAATGTTATCTCACAATTAACTGAATTTTAGCATTATGATATGCTATGGCTTTGAAGTACGATAATCATGTTAACAACATTTTCTCATTTTTCATGGCTGACAGGGTTGTGCCGTAAGTACTCCTTTGCAGTCTGTTCATTTCATCGTAAAGGCTTTGCCTGAACTGTATTGCTGCATCAGGTTTATATATAGATTTCAGTTTGCAAATGCAGTAGGTATCTTTATAATACAAAAATGACAAATTTTAACCAATTTGTATTTTTCATAACTAACAAATCTGAGGTCTTAACATTAGGATAATACTAGCGCCAAGCTGAAAACCGGTAGAATTAAAATGAAACTTGTGAGATCCAGGGACTATTGGCATTTATACCAGGTCACAGGGTATTGTAGTTCACAGAGTGCCCTTGGCGTCCTGTGACCTATCAGTTACTCTTCCAACCCAGTTTAGACTGTTAGAGGGGTGGTTAGAGGTGGGCCTTATCTGTTAAGACCTCAGGTTTGTTAGTTATGAAAAATACAAATTGGTTAAAAATTTGTCATTTGTTCATATACGAAACAAACCCTCGGTCTTAACATTAGGATAGACTTACTTAATGTATTCTAAGACAATGGACTATTAACCTTTGAACCAAAGATATATGAGAATCTATTGGTTTACCTCTATGGGTGTTTCATACAATGCCATGGTTTATTGCATTACGGAAGGTGGAGAGCTATCCGCTCTCATAAACCACTCCTGTTCCTTGTATCTGGATCTATTATTACCCCACGCTCATCCTATTATTGAGAGGAGTGTGTTGCTACTGAAAAGTATCCTATACTCTAGATTATCTTTACAGTATGGCTGTCCCCTACACCTGCATCTAGTCCGTTCCAGCTCATGATGGTACTCTCCTTCGTACTGCCCGTAGGTAAAGGAGTAAGTTAGAAAAGTAGTAAAGAAGAAAGACCAGTCATCTCATTCATTCTACTTTCATACCTTCATCTTAGACTAGACAAACTGACTCGCCAGGGGTACTGGATGCGCTATACCACTTGCTAGGCAGCCACCACTGGATCCAAGGAAAAATTGTCCAAGGATCTATGGGCAACATCTTTTAAATAAAAGGAAGTGAACCTTGTTTGGCGCCGCCAAATACCAGCTTTCAAAATCCTCTCCACAGACATATTTTTCTTGAATGCCAAAGGAGTGCTCAAGCCCCTGATATCATGAGCTCTAGCTCTCTCCAGGCTATTTGACCCTCTGTCTCCTGTCATGTATGCATTCCTGATCGTTTCCCTCAGCCAAAACGATATTGTGTTCCTGGACACTTCCTTCTTGTTCCGTCCTAAACTTACAAAAAGCCTTCGGCATCCCGGCCTGAGATGCCGCGTTCTTCTTAAGCACGCTCTTAGTACTGACAGGGCATAGCAGCATTTCTTTAGTCATTGTCTACAAATTCTGCCAGAGAAGGTATGGAAAAGGAGTCGAATCTGCCATCCACTACTGTGGGTTTTGAGTTTTGGCAACGAATTCTGGGACAAACTCGAAAACCATAGACTTCCAACCTCTCGAATGCTTCACCACACATGACAGACCATGCAGCTCCCCCACCCTTTTGGTTGAGGCTAGGGCCAATAGGAAGACCACCTTCAGAGTCAAGCTTCTATCTGTGGCCTGTAGAAGAAATGTCCACACCTTCCATTTACACGACCGAAGCTAGAGCAGCCCTGTATCCCTTTACAGCAGATACAGACGTATGCCTTTCTGTCCTGAGATATATCAGAAAATCTACTAACTGTTGAATAGTGGTTCCGAGTGGAGACAAGTTCCTTCTATGACACCAGTCACAGTACGTGGACCATTTTCCTTGGTAGACCGCCGCCAATGACTTTATGATATTTCCTGCCACCTGTGCTGCTGCTTTCTGAGAAAAGCCTCTCGCTTGCAGGAGATACTTGACAGTCTCCACCCGTGAAGTGATAGGGACTGCACCGACTGATGGTATCTCTCCATGTGTGGTTGACATAGTAGGTTGTTTCACGGAGATAACTCTCATGGACATCTATTAGGAGTTCCAACAGGCGTGGTAACCATTCTGCATTCGGCCACAAAGGGGCTACCAGAGTAATTTTGAAGTTCTTAGACCGCATTACCTTGTTCAGAATCTGACGGATTAGGCAAAATGGAGGAAATGCGTACACGTCCAGATTGTCCCATGAGTGTTGTAGCGCATCTTCTGCTACTGCCTCTGCGTCCGGGACTACTGAACAATACACTTCCAACTTTTTGTTGTACCTGGTTGAGAATAGGTCTATGATCGGCCTTTCCCACAATATGAACATTCTGTCCACCACTTCTTGATGCAAGGACCACTCCGTTCCTAGGATCTGGTCCCTGTAGCTCAATTTGTCAGCCACTGTGTTTCTTTTTCCTGGAATATATCTGGCTCTGATGTCTACTAAGTTTTCTACAGCCCACTGATGAAGTTGAACTGTTAATCAGGTGTAATTGCCGAGATACTAGGCCTCCTTGCTTGTTTACTTAAGCTACTACTGTGCTGTTATCTGACATCAATACCACTGATTGCCTCTTCACCCTCTCCCGGAATTCCTGTACCACCAGAAACACTGCTTTTAACTCCAACACATTTATATGGAGTTCTCTGTCCTTGCAACTCCACTTCCCTGAAATCATCAGCTCCTCTATGTGGGTGCCCCAACCTTCGAGTGACTCATCCGAGAAGAGCAAGAGGACTGGAGAGGGTTGCTGAAGGGGAACTCCCACTGTCAGATTGTTGTCCTGCACCCACCACAGTAGGTCTTTCGTCACCTCTGTCAACAAGAGAATTTGCTCGTACGGGTAATCTACCGTTGGCAACCAAAACCCCTTCATCCTCCATTGCAATGATCGAAGGTGTAGTTTACCGTGTGGTACCAGCTTCTCCAAGGAACTTAGAATTTCCAGAACTACTTGCCACTGTTTTGCTGGCTGTGTTTGCTTTTCCAGAAAGGCATTCACCACTTGTTTGCATTTCTCTACCCTCTGGTCTGTTGGGAACACTTGGCTTTTACTGTGTCTATAATCATACCCAGATACACCAGCCGTTGACTTGGATCCAACTTTGACTTCTGATTTATCACAATGCCTAGGCAGTGACAAAACTGCAGAAGGGTATCCCTGTCCCAAAGCAATTTTTCTTTGGACTTTGCTATCACAAGCCAGTCAGCTAAGTATCTTATTAGCCTGATCCCCTGAACATGCGCCCATGTCAACATGAGAGTGAATACTTTTGTAAAAACTTGTGAAGATGTTGTCAATCCGAAGCACAAGACTGAATTGGAAAACTTTCTCAGCAAGACTGAAGCGGAAAAATTTCCTGGAAGACTGATGGACTGGGATCTGAAAGTACGTATGTGTCCTTCAAGTCTATTGTCAGCAGAAAGTCCTTGTCCCTGACTGCTGCTAGAACTGTCTTTGGGGTCTTCATTCTGAATCTGGTTTTCCTTATAAACAGATTCAATGTTGACGGATCTATCACTGTCCTCCAATCTCTGTTGGCTTTGGGGACAAGGAAAATACGGCCGTAAAATCCCTTTGACGGAAGCGATACTTGTTCTACAGCTCCTTTCTCCATCATCTTCTTCATTTCCTCTTGCAGAATAAGAGCTTTCTGAGATTTCTGAGCATAGGAGAGGTGAGGTAATAGTTGTTCTGTCCGGGGTGGGGTCACTTCGAACGGAATCAAATATCCGACTGAGAACATCCACCACCCACTGCTCTGCTCCAAATTCCTGCCACACACTCCAGTGATTTGCCAGGCAACCCCCCACTGGTGTGGCTGAGTGATGAGAGGCGACCATTCTATCGTCTTGAGCCTCTTGCCCTGCCACTTATACCCCTTCCTCTGTTGGGTCTATTGTGAAAGGGCCGATGAGCTAACTTCTTTGGGGAAGAGGGTCTTGTTGATCTATTAGAGATGTTTTGTCTCACTGATTTCTTATGAGGTACTTGCTGATGTCTTACCTCATTAGAATTAGCCTGGCTTCCAGATGTTTTCCTAACTGCCTGCTGGACTAATCTGTCGTTAGTATCCATCCATCTGCTATCTATAGCATTTTCCAGTATGCCCTTTGGTAACAGCAATTGCGACTCTAGGATATCTCCATTCCGCATTGGTAACAGGGAATCCAAGTCAGTAGTGCAGCTTAATCTAGCCAATGCTGCATTTCTCCTCATCAACAGGATATTAGCCCATACATTGGCACTCAAATTCGTCAAGTACGCAATTGCTTTGGAACCTGATTGGAGCAATATGAAAAACATTGTCTCATCCACTACTTTTCTTGTTGCTTCTCAGGATGCAATTTTTGCTACTGCTGTTGACCAAAGGTCTAACCAAGAAGCAGTCTGAAAGATAGAAGAAGCCGTTGTTTCCAAAGTAGCAGCCTCTTGACAAGTCATCGATGGGCATTCCATCTTAACTTAATCCAAGGTTAATCCAGGCTTTAACCTTACCACATCTGGGTTAATTTGTCTAGATAGCAAAGGAACCATAGGTGTCAAATAATATTTCCTATGTTTCATCGATGGCGGGGGAATAAACTTAAATGATGTATTTGATATTAACGAATTATCCCTTCCAGCAATCCGTGCATTGACATGCTGTAAAACTGACTCCGCATGACTTGAGCAAGGTAATTCATACGACACCTTCGTATCCTTTTTCAGTCCCAATACCATATCGATTCCCGGAGGAAGTATACTGGCAGGTGCCTCCGTGCTCCTCAAAAGGTTATTGAATGGACGAATCACATCAACCACCTCCACAGATGAAGCCAGAAACTCATGGTTTTCCCCTTCCTCCAGTTCCAATGTATTGTGTTCAGCCGTAGGAGAAGCTAGTTCACTTCTATCCTCTGACAAACTTTCGGGTGCGTCATGACCATCCGACCCTACGACCGTGACATCTTTGATCTCTGATGGCCAACGTTGGCTCGATCTCGAATAGTCAGTAGGAAAATGTGACCACCTAACTTCTTCTCTACTCGCAGGTCTAGAGCGAGAACTCCGTCTATACCTGCAAGATGAAGGTTTTCCCGAAACCAAGCTAATTCCCTCTTTATCTCTATTAATATTATTCAAGATCATTTGACTATCATCTCTGACGGCCGTCGGGGAAGTTGACCTTGATCTCTCGTCGAGGCGAACAACGCCTTCCATCAGTGTATCAGGAGAGGTTACCAACTCTATTATTCGACCTTTTAATGGGAGCTTTCTCATCCTTTCTTCTTATCTTAAAAGGTCTTACTGGAGAAACTGGTAAACGTTCTCCGTTCTTCATTGAATGATGCCCACTCACTGTTGATTTCACCAATGGCAGTGGAGTCTCTGTTAAACGCTTTGTCCTCACTGCTGGCATCTCCGCAGCGGCTGCCATTCCAGCGACTGTCGATACTTTCGCTCGTTTGGACACCTGTAAATGACTTCGTCCGTTAGCGTTAAGTTTACCAGCCAGTCTTCTTCACTTTGTTACTGACAGGGATGTGACAGTCCTGACTCGAAGATGAAGAAGAATTTACTCTGCTTCTCTTGGCCCGAGGATCAGTCACGAAGTCCCGTATCCTCCAACGCTTTACTGGTACATGCAGTGACATCATTGAATGTTGTGATGACGCCAAACTAGAGGAAGAAGACAAAGAAGAAGACAATTCACGTCTTTTCTTTTTGTCTTTCTTATCTATTTTGTCCTCTAGAGCTTGTAATTTCTTCATGACTGAGGGATGAGGAACATTCATCGTTGGGCCCGGGTTGGTACGCTTGGTAGGCCTAAGCTGACCACATTCCTTCCATTCTCTGCACATTGGGGGCTGACACCTGGGACAAAGATGGTGATGCTCCCCCTCTCCCTGCTGGGAATAATGGAGCGTAATTATGCATAAAATGACCCAAAACCCCTCCTGGAGTTACCAATAACGAATCACTAGAAAAAACTGAAGGGGTATGGGAAACATCAAAAGCTGGTGACGAAACATATGGAGCAGTCTGATGTATTGCCGATACAAAAGAAGTTGATGACGCTTGGTCATCCAAAGATGCCGTCGTCTCCTTTCTTTTGTACTGGCCCTTCCCATAAAACTTCATCCATTGTTCCACCGACCAACCACGACAAACTGAACAAGGATTAGTGATAGTACATACGTTTTCTCTGCACCTATTACACGTTGGATGTGGATCTATAGATGCCAATGTTAAAAATCTTGCACAAGGAAACCCACTCGCTGCAGGGCATTTCCTTTATCTCTTGGGAGAACCCGAAGAAATTTCCGTTGGTGACGCAAAATTCTCCATCTCACAACGTACACACACCTAGCAGATCACACCCACACTGAGATCACCCAGAGAGAGAAAAAAGGAAAATATGAATAAAAACGGGCAAGCTAAACCGGCTTTAAAACAGATAGAAAGTAATCATGTCCTATCTTAAAGGCGGTAGGAAAGTAACTGATAGGTCACGGGACGCCAAGAGCATTCTGGGAACTTCAATACCCTGTGACCTGGTATAGATGCCAATAGTTCCTGGATCTCACAAGTTTTGTTTTAATTCTACCTGTTTCCAGCTTGGCGCTAGTATTATCCTAATGTTAAGACCTCAGGTTTGCTTCGTATATGAACAAACAAATTTTTCATACAAAACAATCATAAGATGTGTTAACCTGTTGCACCATACTTTTACTGAACAGAATGCTCCCACCACAGGAGCTAATAACCAGTTATTGGTGCCATAAACACCATTATGACACCTCTGTCAGGTATGTTATGGTGCCCCATAAGGCTCTGTTCCTTATGGCACTGATAACCGGAACTTGGCCCATGATGGCGCCATAAAGCGCCGATTTTTTTGATTGCCGATCACTGAGTCCGCCGATAACTGGAGACTGCCTGTATTCCTGGGACCACCCTCATCACAAGGGCTTGGACCTTTTCAGAGCTGCAGTCCTACATTGCTGTTGTGACTAGCAGCTGGTTGAGAGGTAGTGACATCTCTAAATAAGGGGGCCAAGAGCCTTTCTTAGCTCTGCCATCACCCACGTTTCAGCTCCTATCTCTTCCCAACACTTCTGCTTCTGAAAGTCACAATAAAATAAGGGTAGATACCAAGACTGAGGATGAGGGTATCACCTAGGACAGTGGGGGCATCCTGTTCAGCTAAAACAAGTTGCTGGAACTAGGACATTTCTTCACAGAATAAGACATCTTATGATTACTGTTTTTTGTTAGGCAAATCCGTACTGCAACATGTATACTGATATATTGCATAGGGGTGACATTTGTTTTAAATATTAAAAATAGGCACAGTATAATGAATCTGCTTACCTCAGCTTTATCTCAGATTGATAGTCAAGAGACCAAATAATTAGTTAACAAGAAATAAGGTCAACTGTATAATCAGAGAAAGGTCAATCATGTATGGGAAAAAGAAAAGTTTCAGGTAAAGGTTTCTCTTGTAGCTAGTAGTACATATTAGAGAACGTAGCTAGTATTAATAAACCAGGATTAATCAAATTATAAATGAAGTTTAGTTATTCAGTTGAAGACAACAGAGAAATGTATGTAATGCCAAAGGGATTTATAAACCATGTCATTTGAAAGCTGTGTACTTAGAGTATTTGGCTACAATGAATAACTACTGGTTCCATGCAACGTAAAAACACCATACAAACAAACATACAAATAAATAATGGAGAATAAAAATCCACAAATGCCCGTACATGTCTGGTAAGATAGCCAGTGTTGATAAAAGGACCTGCTTAAACTTAGGAGTAGAGTAGATCTGACTTTATTGTGGTGATATTGAGAAAGATGAAAAATGTTGCTATACTGTATGAGGATTTATTGCCTAAGTTATAGCCATATTTATGTGGCATTCTTTTTTCTTTTTTTTCTTTGTTACTGGTTTATATCTTTAGCCCCTGCCTACACCAACGAAGGTATTTCCATTATGTTTGTATTTTGATTTAATATATATTTTATTTTATTTCTATTCTTACACCGTATTTACTTTCAATTTCCACAACTAGGCTTCTATAAACTCTTGATCAATCGTTATTCCTCAGACCCATCTTGAAAAAACAGAGATCCTCCTGAAATCACAGAGTTGAGGTACTGATCTTCATAGATCTTGCTTAGGCATGCATGTCAAAGACCTTAGTGTGTTGGCTAATACTTCAGTTTGGAAAAGTACTGTATATTTTGCTATACTCACTGTAATGTATATTATATGTTAAAGTATTCCAAAAGCATGCATATAAAGAGTTCTATCCTCAGTTGATATCAAGAAATTGGTTGTAATTATATACAGTTACAATATTAGGTTAGAGAATTTAACATGCTTGTTATATATTAATATACAAAAAATAACCTTTTCAAGTGATTCTGTAGTACTTTGCTATGTATGCACATTGAGTAATACTGTAAAGCATGCCAGTACATAAGTTCACATTGAATGTTGCAATAAATACCTTTAATTTTCAAAATTGTGAAGCCAGTAAACTACACTTATGGAACTTTGCACTCTGCAATATAATGTAGTACAATATTATCACTCGGGAAATGTGTGGTGTCCTTACACTGGTGCTCATTTGCATACATTGCATGATATCATTCTATATGAGAATAAGAGTTATCTGTTTTTAGTTTAAACTCTTGTCTCCATATCTTAGAACCATAATCATTTGGAAGAAGTGTATAAACTCAAGAAGTTTCTGCTCTCTGCGTGAATGGAATTCAAGTTTGTATCTGTACAATTAGGAAGAAATTTCTATTTTTATGTTACAGCAAAATAAGTTTATTCTTTTACGTATTCTAGTATTTCAAGCCAATTTAGTTAAACATTATATTTTCATATTTTACATTGGAAATAAGAATGTAATGTCAACTACATCCCTAATAAATTGAAACCATTTTCTTTGCAGGTACTGAACGTGGTTATGAAAGAGTGGAGCCCATCCTCAAGTTCCATGTAGGATCTACTTTATTGCACTGGGCAGCTTCGAAAGGTTATGACGATCTTGTTGCCGATCTCTTGGCAAGAGGACTCACTGTGAGTGCGATACTGGTGTGCACACTGTATTGTTACTGTGATCTTTATATGTTATCATTTTTAATGATACCAGAGTCATATTTCTGGGTTTTGGTTGTGCCCAAAGAATATGTTCTTGCATAAGAGATGAAAATTGTATCAAGGTGGCAGGTCTGTTCTGAATTCAGTCGGTCTCATGATTATCTTCATTATATTTCCAGGAGATCTTTCTATTCGCCAGCTATGTGACAATTATGACAGTTGCCTTATAGTATTAGACATGTTCATGAAATACAAATTTCAGCCATATGTATTTATTAGTGATTATTATTGTTGATAACATTTGGGATATGAGGGACTAGGTGACAATTATTAGTACTGGGCATTAAAGCTGCAACATGTAGGCACCTTCCTTCTAGGTTGACGCAGGGGATCGTCTAGGCCGCACACCTCTAGGGCTGGCTATGTGGGCTGGTCATACAAGCATTGTGAACACCCTCCTACAAGAAAAGGTTGCTCTTTCCTCGGAAGGTAGGCTGTGGGTTTCACTTAAAATTGGAAAAAGATATTTATATGTTTGTGATGAACATTTATATATATTGTTACTGTTGGAGAAATTGTAATTTATTTTTGATAATGGATCAGTTATATCTTAGTTGTAAGTCCAGGCATTTGTAGTTAGATTACATTTTTTTAAATACTTCTATTCTCATTTACACTAGAATATACTAATGGGAATTTAGTTATATATTATAATACAGTATGCATTCATAGTATGTATAACCCATTCAGTCTACTAACTATGAATATTTAGTATCATCCCCAAGCATCTCGGCATGTGCAAATGGACATGGCTACAGTTGGGGCAAATTTCAGGATTTGGTCATATTTGATATAAGCATATTTATTTATTTATTAGATAAAGATACAAGTGTAAACTGCAGTAGAAAATAATGTAATAAATACAGAGCAACATTTATTGCAGTTAAACTTTGTTAAAACATGGAACAAATGTGACATTCTCAACAGAACAAAATAAGAATGTAAAGATTAAAGTCCTCACAGTATTACAAATAAGAAAAAAAATTTTAATCTTCAAAATATGAAAATACTTTGGTTTATGTTCTATTTTAACCAAGTATGCTTAATTTTAATGAAGATTGTAATCTTCATCCTCTAGAACATACAAAGTTTTGATACTTTAGGAAGAAAAAATAAGCATTGACTCAGTTTTATTGTCCAACAGTGATAATACTTGAAGAATGTTTGTTTGTAAAATAAATGGTTTAACTTTTTTAAAACTGCATTCTTGAACACTGCATTAATTAAGTGTGTGCCTGAGTGCTTTTACTATATTCTTCCAGACAAGGACTGGCGTTGCATATCATGTGAGGAAGTCGGCTTGTCTATAGTACGGGTAATAGAGGAAACTGCAGTGTGCTCTTTAAACGCATCACGTGACGATGGTTTTACTCTTCTTCACTTGGCAGCTCAAAATGGTTACCCTAACATGATGCACCGATTACTTTCACTCAAAGTAAGTAGAAGAAAATGAATCTTCCCTTCAAAATTATCCAGAGACGTGACTGTGAAGCAGAGATTTTGTTTGCGATAACGCTGCACTAAGTAGAACGCAGCTAGAACCAAATTACTAAGGAAAATTGATCTCAGTGGACTGTAATTTTGAATTGCTGAAACAACATGCTTTTGGCAGAAACTTATTTTTAGTCTGTAATGAATATGTGTACATGATACATATTACTATACTTTGTTCATATATCATTGTGTATGCATTTTACACATACATTGCTTATACAGCACAGTTATCATATATTTTGAGAATTTTTAGCCTAAAACAGAATGGATAACTATGAAATATGCAATTTCAAAGTGGAATGTGTTTCTGAATTTTTATGCAGAAAGTGGCCGTGCATGCTCAACATAATACTCACAGTTTACATTACTTTTACAGTGTCTCCCCATCTTATGAAGGGGTTAAGTACTGAGAACCATGTTATATCCATCTTATATATAAGTTGTCTTGAGTTGGACATCATAAAGGATATGGAAAGCAGAGATGACTTGTGAATTTTACAAAAATTCATAAGTATCTGTATTTTATTGTGGTGAAATGCTAACTTAAAAATTGTGAAAAGAGAAATACATTGAAAAGAGAAAAACTGAGAAGCACATACTATATATAAGCATAACCTTTTCAATATTTAAAGAGTTTAGTAATCCTGAAGATCTCATAATTTATAATTTTTAACATTTTAGCAGCAATCTATTCTTTGTTTTGTATGTACGTTGAAAATTTGTGTAAGCCACAAGCATTACTACTGTACTATAGTACATTGATATTGTTTAAAGCAGTGTTTAAAATTCTGTAACAAAGACAATTTATAGTTTGTGATTTTTATTTATCCATAGATTTTCTTTCTGTTTAGTACTTTACATTTGAAAAGTATTTACTAAATAAATCCTTGTATGGTGAGGGAAACTGAGAAACTGACTTATTTTATATTTCCTCAGATGTCAACAGATGTGATTAATAATCAAGGAGAACCTCCCCTCTTTGTTGCAATCCGAAGCAATCAGCTTGCTTGTGTACAGCAGCTAATCAATGCTGGAACGCGTCTCAGCATTGTGGACAATCGAGGTGGTTCTGCTCTTCACATGGCTGCTAAGAATGGCAATGTCACTGTCATTGACATGCTACTAACTACCTCAGAACTTGAAGAACGAGACATTGATTTTAATCGGTGTGACAACATTGGCTATACACCAATATATTATGCGATAAATGCTAGCAGGTAAATATTTTTATGTTGGGAAAAAGTGCTTTCTGATTTGTTACTTCATTTAATACGAGACAGAAGTTTATTAAAGATAGTTTTTAATGTTATACATTAAAAGCACACCAATTTTGGAAACCATCAACTAGTATATGAAAGCACCAGAAATCTATGGGAACTATTAGTGGCCCGATAATAAAGCTGAATTTTTATATTACAAACCCTTTTATCAGTTTTTTTGCCCCATCTTGTTAAAACCTGAAAGTCGAAGAATATAATGCGCAAACCCACACCATTTTCTGTCATCCTCCCAGGCTCACTCTTCCGCACAACTCTGTTGTGGGCAGATGTATATTGAGTTACTCCTCCAGGACTAGCAGATATTTTGCATGATCTGTAGTCTGCCATTTCATTTGGATTTGTAGAGAGTAATGAATTTATAATTATTTTTATTAGTGGTTCTGGGCTAGTGACATTACTTGTCACCAAGTGTTACTGTGAGCACTGTTTTCCAATGTTTCCTTTGCTTTCTGCGATTGTTTAACTAACCATTCTAGGCCTATTTTTAATTATCATATTCATTGGATTTCTTCTGTACTAGTTTTCAGTAATGATTTTTCACTTTAAATTTTTGACATTAAGTACCGTATATTTCGGCGTATAAGTCGACTGGAAGATAAGTCGACCCCCCAATTCTGAGTAAATTTTTATGATTTTAACTAATATCGGGTATATTAGTCGACCTATAAAATGTGAGGCCAACCGTACGCTGAAAATAAGCAGCAGGGTAAAATGTATCATATAAAATAACCTGAATGTTATTACGGTACATATTTTGCTCTACTTACCATAAGAAATACAGGTAATATACTCGGTATATTAACAAATCTGTGTAATATATAAAAGATGAATATCGGCAAATATGATTAGAAATGACGAAACGAAAGATACGTTACTCGAGTGTAATGTAAACAAACAAAGCGCTAACTAACGCTGCATAACAGCCTACGTATATATGTATGTAAAAACTGCCACTCAAGTTAATGTTTTGATTCGGTTGTTAAAACGACGTGCCGGTATTTTATTATTATGTTGGAATATTCCTTGACCATTGGTTCTTCTATGGCATAAACAGGCTCATTTGAGGGAAAACGAACCTGCAGTTGATTCACCAGATTCAAACTGGGATCCTTATGATGAAACCGTGAATGATAATTTGTCTGATGAATTGTTTAATTCAAGTGGCGATGACTCAAGTAATTTTGAAGGATTTTAAATACATATTTACTATTAAATACAATTTTTTTTATTTATTTAAAGTGATAAATAAAGATTTCATACCATAAATGTTTTTGAACAATACCCCGGTAAATACAAAACTGTCAAGAGTGAACACATCCTTCTCAATTACTGTACTACAAATAGCTACGCAATGTTTACACTTGCTGTGCGATTGGGGTTTCTCTAAGTTACTTTGATTTGTTTCATTTTATTTAAGGTAATGGATGTTCTACTGTATTATTATTGTCGTATTATAGTGTGAAATGTTTTTAATACTGGTATTTACATACATAGTTACCTCAACAAGGCTGTCATTGTTATTAGCCAACTGTAAAGCCTGGATTCTTGTACCGATATGCCAAAATAATAAAGATTCATTTTTTGTTACCGTTAGATAAGTCGACCCCCTAATTTTGGCATGATTTTTTGGAGCTAAAGGGTCGACTTATACGCCGAAATATACGGTAGATTCTTTCTTGCCTCTAGTGTAATAGGTTAACTTTCAGTTTTCCATTTCCTAGTCACAATTATTATATGATTGATGGATTTATATAGGAAAACTGGTTTGTTTCATCATATCCCTTCTTTGTGGTAACAGTCATCTTCAGACACATCTCAGAAGATGGTCCTTCTTTCCACCTTTTTGAGTATGCATGTAGGTCTCTGGGCACCCAATAGTGTCTGTTTTTGAACAACATTTGTGGAATAATTACTTAGAACATTTTATTTAAAGCCAGTCACTTTTTATTCACTTTTCAGTTTGGTTTGCTTTTATCTTGTTTGGTGTATGTATATTCTGACAACTTCATTCTTTTCACCTTAAAAGTGTCATGAGCCAGAACATCTTGGTAATTACCCATATGTATCAAAGTCTGTAAGTATGATAATTTATCCTGAACACCACACATAAATGTATAAGTTTAAAATTTAGAATTACACTAAAAGATACAATCATTCTTACAGTAGGTATATTATCATTGTTTCCATTTTCTTTTAAAGGTACGACATTGTGCAGAGATTCTTGGAATACAGTTTAGTGAAGAAACTGCATCCTAAAGCAACAAATTCAGAGACACTTCTACAATTTTACACAGAAAGAAACAACCTTGGTCAGTACGACAATGCAGTAGTACGGGTTTTAGAGTGCGAAAAATTTCTCCACCGTGACAAAGCAAGTGCTGAAATGTGTCTACGTGGGCAGCTAGGGACCACCGAAGCCAGCTCAAAAGCCCGCATGCAGCTACAGGCTATGTATGAATCAACAAGAGCTCAAAGACATTGTTGGAATTTCTGGTTTTTCCTCTCCTGTTTTCTCCTCCCTTCCGTCTTTTACTATTTGGATGTCTATACAGATATCCTCTTGGCAGTTGAGTACTACAGAGATGCTTTGGAATCCACTGGAAACACAACAGTTGGAAACACTACATATGAAGACAAGAACAGAAGTGTGCTTGAGGTGCAGGAGGTAAGATGTATACAGATGTGTTTTTATAAATCATTTAATCAGATTTCCAAATTAATTTTATAACTAATTAGTATTCTGTTATGAATTTTATCCCATTTGTTTAATCTTTCTGTTAATTGGGTGCAAATATTTTTCTTTTGTAAATACTTTAGATTGTACGTTTCTCATTTTATGCCAATTCTTCAGTCTGTTTATACAGTACCAATCATATTTTGTTATAAATAATTTTTTTTTTTTTTCAGGAATATTCTTCAGGGATCATGGATATATTTACTGACATCACAGATTCTCCAGACAAGACAAACTTTGTTTTGACAGTTTTCTTCATCCTGTTACCCATCTCCTTGCTGTCTATGTGGAACCTATATATCCATGTCACACAGCCTGACATTTTACCTCAGTTCCGTCGCCTCCCAAGTTTCCTGCGTGTTTCGGTTTACACTTTCATATTTCTCACTCCACTTGCCCCAGTCATGGCTTACTTGGAAAATACTTACGCTCAAATGAAACACATGAACGTCACTGCTAGACAAATGCAAGAGGTTAGTATTAACGGTTAAAAGTGTATATATTACAGGTACATTCAAGTCTTTAATTTAATTACCTCTGATGCTGAATAACTCAAATGTTATTTATTGATTGTAAATTATATTGGAAAGTTCTTTGAGCCACATTTATAAAGAGATGATAAGTAAGGGACAGAAAGCTTTGCAGATGGGGGTTGAAGGGTTGCTGCAAAGAACTTTTTTGTCTACATCTTGCTAACGTGAGGGACACTTCTGTATAAATGGTGAGCTTATCTTTCTAATTTAAGTGAAACTATCCGTATAGGTTATATAGAATAATTCAAGAGACAGCCCATGTAGTATTTTAAGAAAAAATCACCGTAAAAGGGTTATGATTTCTCGTGTAAGTGATAATTTAAGTTTGATATCAGGTATATAACAAACTTTGCTAACAATTTGTGCATATGTTTTATTTTTAATTACCATTTGTTCCGATACGTATACAAACCCTCGGTCCTTTACATAGGAAGGTAACTAGCGGCAGCTGGGACGGTCGTAAGCTTCGAACAAGGGGAGAACGGTAGTTAACTGCTTGTCCGATCGTGCGCGCGCGCGCGCGCCCCCGAGAGGTGAAGAACCACTTTTGCTTTCGGCGGCCGTCGGGTGTGAAGGACGTGTTCGTCATCGCTCTCTGCCCGCTTCATCGTCGTATGCTTTGTTTTATTTATTGTGTTTTCTACTAATGGTTTGGTTTGACTTGAAAATGAAACTGTAAGTACACTGTTTTCATTTTCATTACTTAATTATGAATCAACATGGAGCTATCGCCGTAGAGACGGCGATTTCCGCTCTTTTCATGAATTGAACCCTTGGAATTATGTCTCGGTGCCCGAGGGCGGGCGCACTCGCGCGAGTCATGTATTTTGGGCGAAAGTGTGTAATTGAAAGATGTAAGTACTCTTTTTCATTATATTTTTGCCCTGTGCGTTCGTTGCCGAGAGCTTGATTGCGCTCTGGCAAGAGCCTCTTATTGTGTATGAATAGAATGCAATGAAAGTGGATTCGCAATGCAGTTTTTCTTTTCATTTTCATTTATTAATTGCATCAAATTTAATTTTGGATCAATTTCCGCTCTTACCCGGGAATTAATCCTTACGATTTATTGCTGTGAAAGTGAAAATAGCAAGTGCAGTATTGTTCATTTTCATATATATTTATGATAGCATCATATTATTATGGATCAAGTTTCCGCTCTTACCGGGAATTGATTTTTCCCTCTTTAAGTTCTATGAAGTGAATCGCAAGTGCAGTATTCTGTTTCAATTTTCATATTACTTTTCACTGCTGTGCTGGTAGGGGAAAGCGAAGGTCTGCCAGGAAGTCGTCCGGAAAGCTCTCCCGCGACTCCCTTGGTATCCGATCTTCGTCTTCTTTCCTGCCCCCCCGCCTCAGCTTCCTCAGTATTTTGTTTTTGGGGTCTCCTTCCTTCCGTTGGGTGGGGGCATGTCTCCCCCCCCGTGCGTGAGGAAACCCCCCTCTTACTCAATCTGTCTGTGCTACCGCAGGTGCTACAGCCGTGGGAGACGACCTTGGACAAGTATGGACCACTGCGGCTGCAGGGCGTGCCTAGCATCCACGATCTGCTGCAGAGTCTAGCGAGGTCTGGGGCGGTGACCTTGGAGTGGTCTCCACTACAAACCTTCACGGCCGCTTATGCTGCTTCCCCCCGCTGGTCTACACTCCCCATGCTGTGTCGGTGACGCCGTCTGCCGCTTCTAGGGCCGTCGCGCCGTACCGAGGAGGGGTATGCCGCCGCCGCCTGTGTTTTCTTCGTGTTGCCTGCCCCAGACTTCCGCTGTTCCAGCAGCTCGCCCCTGGATCGGCCGCCAGTACCACGCTGGCTGCCGATGATTCTACGAGGCGATGGCTGGGCCTGCCGTACCTGTCGCTGATGTGGTTCCCGCTACTGGCTTGGCTGTCCCTTCTGTGTTTACCGCCTGCGCCTGTCCCCTATGATGCTGGTCCTGCCCATGGTGTGTCTTCCCCAGTCCCAGGTCCTTCCGGACAGGTGCAGTCGGGCCGTGTTGCTTCGGCAATAGGCCCGACTCCGGCCTGGATGGAGGACCTGACGACTGTCCTGCGTGAGCTGACGAAGAAGAGGAAGGTGTCATCTTCGTCTGTTGCTGCCTCTTTCCCCTTCGACTTCTAAGGCCCATAAGCCGAAGAACGAAGAAGGCTGCCTCCCCCCCCTAAGAAGTCTCCTTCGGGAAACTTCAAGGGCCCGTCCCACCTCGGTGGGACGGGGGGGGGGGTCCTTCTGCTGTCCTCCCCTGCTCCTTCGGGGCGGGAGCGGGGCCCGTCTCCCCTTCCGTAAGGAAGAGATAGACGGGGACCAGAGGAGTATCGGTTAGCTCTGGTACTTCCTCGCTGGTGCTAGCGGCGATGCCGCTACGCCAGGTTCCGGCTCGGTCTCTCGTCGCGGGAGATCCCGAGTGTACGCTCTCCCTCGGGAGACCGTGCAGCCAAAGTTTCGGCGCCAGAGTTTCGCTCGGCGCCAAGACACGGCACGGAGCAGAAGGCTGGCGAGAACCGACTCAGGTGACTCTCGCCAGGCCAGCGGCCGCTCTCGCAGCGACCAGCTGGTAACCGGGAACCTTGGGTTTTGTTATTCCCCCTAAGAAGACCCTCCTTCGGGAACTCGAAGGGCTCGTCACATTGGCCGGTGTGACGGGGGGGTTCTTCTGACTGGTCCTCCTGTTTCCTTCTTCGGGAACGGGGCCCCCGTCTCCCCTTCTGAGAAGAAGAAGAAGACGGGGGGACCAAGGGTGTGCTGGCTACCGCTGGTACACCCACTCGCCTGGTCTTGGCAGCTCTGCCTTGCTAAGCCAGGTACCGAGGCTCGGTTTCTCGTCCGCGAGAAGATTCCCGAGTGTACGATCTCCTTCGGGTGGACCGTGCAGCCAAAGTTAAGACGCCTGAGTTCGCTCAGCGTCATGACCCGAGGCACGGAGCAGAAGACTGTCGAGAGCCGCCTCAGGTGACTCTCGCCAGGCCAGCGGCCGCTCTCGCAGCGACCAGCCGGTACCTCGGGTGGACGTGACGGTCTCTGACCGGCCACGGGTTGAGGCTGGGAAGAGGTCCCCCAGGTCCCCTCGACCGACGGTACCAGCCTCGGCTGGTACCAGCGGTTTGACTGCCTTGCGAGGAGGCGCTCACCGGTCTCACGGCGAAAGCGAGCTCTGCAGGTCACCGACCGCCGCTCCCACAGGGACCGGGCGGATACGGTGACCAGCAGCAGCTCGTCTGACGCACGGGACCGGGGTCGACGTGCTCAGTCGAGCCGCTCGCCACAGGTGAGCGGCACTTACGGCCAGGCCTGCAGATCGATCCCCACCGCGGGTTGGTGATCGCTGCAGCCCCCCACGTACGCTGGTCCTGCCAGCGAGCGGGGGGGGAGCGTCAGGTCTGTCTCTCCACTACCTTCAACTTCCGGGCGGGTCTACACCGGGAAGAGCGAGGTAGCTAGGAGTGATCGTGAGAGGTGCGCCGCTCCACGATCCCGTCGACGGACGCCGCCGCCGTGGCCACTATGGTCTTAGGACCAACCAGGACGTACGCGCAAGTGATTGAAGCGCACCGTACAGGGGGAGAGGGGGTAGCGTCAGTTCTGTCTCTCCGATACCTTCAACTTCCTCGGCATACGCCAGGAGAGCTAGGTATATAGGAGTGATCGTGAGAGATGCGCCGCTCACGAGCCCGTCACGACGCCGCACGTGCCAGGTTGGTCTTAGGACCAACCAGGACGTACGCGCAAGTGATTGGAGGCAACCGTCAGGGATCTGTTGCTGTGGTCCTTCTTCTGAAGGAGGAGGGTCCTGGGAGCTGCTCTTGTTGGAGGGACTGGACGGTCCTACTCCTCAAGACGCTGTACTTCCGAGATTCAGAGTAACTTTACCCAGGTTATTGCACTGATTCGTCAGCACAACGACCCGGGGGGAAGGATCGCCGCTCCCACCAGCAGAGCCTATGTCTCTGCTCGAGTCGTTTTGGGGCCCGAGAGGGAACCCAAACCGACGGTGGGTATGCCGCGATCGGAGCTTACCGATTCTGTCTTGACCAGAGTCTCTCGTCTCCGGACAAGAAGGCTCTCTCAGTTTCTGGCCGGTCGATCAAGCTACTTCCACCTCCTCTACTGCGACAGCGGCGTTTCTACGTGTCTTCGGACACCGTATATTTAAATACTCTCCTTCGGTCCTCCTGTAGAGGTTTCGACCTCGACGAGGACTGGAATGAGTCGGAGGACGGTATCGGCTCTCTCCTGTCAGGTGTCGATCAGCCCCACCCAGAACGACGTTCACAGTGGCGCAGACCCTTACCTTACAGTGAGAGTTCGTAACCCTCCTCGGGGAAAAACGTTTTCTCCTGACGATACGTTTTCCCAGACTCTGAGGCGCCATCGCCGCAAGGCGATGGCTGCTCCTACTCTTCTCCAACTGCTAGTTCCACTGGGAAGGCGAGCGAGTATCCCAATTCCTCCCCCATTCCCTCTCTCCTTACGGCTACGAGGGAAAGGGGAAGGATCCTACAGAGATTTCTCTGTAGGATCCCACGTTGGGGACTGCGCTACCAGGGGGGACCTTCGGGTCCTACCTGACGTAAGCCCGGTCGTTGAGGAGGGATTCCTGCCCCATTCTCGATTTTCTACGGGAATCGAGAGGACCACCAGCCGATATCGTTTGACGAATTCGGTGGGATTTCGCAGACTGCTTAGAATTCTACGGAATTTCTAGCGCATTCAGAGTGTTTAGAGTTTCTTACGATCTCCAAACACTTAGGCGAGACCACGGTCCAAGTGAGCGAGACGAGAATCCCCGATATGTTTACACGATAATCGGGAACCTCGCCTATGCTCGAATTCCTGGAATTTCTAGCATTAGGAAGAAGACTGCTGCTGAAAGAAGACTATCTCACAGTAGGCGACCAACCTGGAATAGAGAAGAACGGACGGGAATATCCAGTTTTGGCGGAGGAACTATCGTCTTAGTATTCTGTTCACCATTGAAGCTTTCCTTCGAGGAAGACTTCTCCTTCACTCTCTTTAATAGAGAACGAAGGTGGTCGATCTCCAATCCTTATTTTGTTTTCTTGAAGGAAAGAATTTAGGATGGAGATCGTTGTTCAGAATCCTACAAATATACTACGTATATTAACTCGCGACATGATTCTGCTAAGCAGCAGTTGAATGGTCCGAGGGGTAGGCGCATATCCTGGTTATTCTACGGATTGCGACTTAGACGAAAAGTATTCAATTTGCAACTGCAACCCGGGTTGCCTGCAACCTCCCCAGGAGTTTCCAGTGTTCAATTTTAATATACTTATGGTGTTGTCAACACAACAAAACCATTTTAGCTTTTATATTTACCGAAATTCGTTTTCGCGTAAATATAATTGCTCGCATATCTTTTTATGCTCGGTGGTTCTAGCCGAAACGCATTCCTTCGTGGAAAGGATTACTTGGCAACTCAGGATGACGAGTCAGCGACAGCTACTTGCGTATTGAATTGCCCGAGGCATTTCAGTACAGCTGCCGCTTTGAGATAGACGGTTGTTATGTCTTCTCACCTGCTTTGATTGAATAACGCAACCGTATCTCTGCCCAACAATCACGGACTTAAGTCTCTGATTAACGGGATTCTCGCATACATGAATGACCATCTACTGCTGAGAAACGCTAGTATTCATCGTCTTCGTATTGCGAGAATTTTAAACAGAGATATCTATTCGACTCTCTCTTTCTGTTTTACCGCACGGTAACAGAATTCTGTAATAGTCTCTTTGGCTGCATCGTATCCCGATAATGCGAAATGATTTTTGCGGGGAATCTGAGTTTGTCCTCAAACATATCTTGTATTCGGAGGTGTACAATTGTTCATTGTTCACCCCGGATTAGCCAGATGTATTGAAAGACTCGCCACTCCCCACACCTGCCAGCTCTACTTCCAAACGTTCAGCCCCCATGAGAAAGCAGTTCTTCAAGCGGCTCTCCCCTTGTGTTTCATTACTGAAGAACGCCCCCCGCTTTCATTGCACAATGGACAGCAATGAAATGGCGGTTAGCGTTTTCAGTCATTTGTAAGCACAGGTTTAGAATCTTGATATTCCCTTCTCTCTCGATTCAGCTGGAAGACGTAGGTTGCATTCATTGCCTACCTTCGTCTTCAACGTCACATAGTTTTGTTTCTCTCCTTAAGCTGAGATTTCAACGTCTATGAGATTTTTCTTGCCATCAGGGACCTCGGTCTTTTGAAGGCAATTGACTTTCGCCTTTTGAGCTTATGCATTAAGAGAATCATCGCCGCGCCGTCCGGCATCGGTGACTAACAAATATTTTTATTTGTTTGGTCTCTCAGCATAACTCTTTAAAGGGCGAAGGTCACGTGACTTAACCCCGGATGCTTGGACAACTTGCCCTACTGATTCCGAACAGTCAGTCGCAGCTGTCAGAGCGTCCGAGTCAGTTACGAACTATGCTGTGGACCTTAGTTCGGTTGTTCCTAGAGCATCATTACTTCGTCTTAATAGCTTGTCAGTATGAGTACTGTACATAACCAAAGTCGAGAAGAGGGGATATGGTAATACGGACTATTCCTTTCTTTTCGTCTTAGGTAACTGCATGACTTCTCTTGAGAAGTCAAGCACAAAGGGATGGGGATTTTTGTGACGCTCGATTTCGTACCCGATCTTCGTAGCGAGACTCAGAACCCTTCGGTAACTGACGATTGGTTCGAGTCCCTTCACAATACCCTCCCTAATGGACGTCACCCCACGCCTCCGATACGAAGGCTATGCTGCTTTGTCCTGTGAAGGTGCGACGGAGCTGTCTGAAGAAAACTCGACACCCAGGATGAGTGTGGACGCCTCTTCATCATTCTCTCGCGTTCCGCAAGAACTTCTCCTGGCGCAGTATGAGGCAGGCGCCTGGTCCAAACCGACCGCATGCCCACCTCCTTCTACCTTCAGGATATTGCCCACAGTTCCTTGGATCTTTTCCTTGGGAAACCGTGGTGGTTGCTCAACGTGTGTAGTTAACCCCCAGACCCTCGCAGGCTGATCAGCATCGAGTCCCCCCCCCCTGGTGTGACCGTAAGAAAATGGATGAGGAGGAGAGTGTGACTGGCTCCTCTTCCCATCTTTTCTTTCCCTCTACCTTTTGGGTAGAGGGACACGGTCGTCACCCTGCTGGGTAAGGACGAGATGCAGGTGTAGCTTACTCAATAGAGCACCATCCTATCCCTTTCAGTAGGGATAGGAGTAAATATCCACCACTTCCTCCACAAGGGGGAGGAAGTGGATGCCCAAATTGAGACAAACCCATCAGTTTATGATTGTCCTCTTGCAAACAGGAACAAAGTTCTTGCTGGTACGAAGAGATACGCTTGCCTCTCTCTTAGTACTTGGCCCAGAGGTCTGAACCATTGATCCTGCGGTGCACACCCCGATCAATCGGACAGAGGTTTGGATGGCCCTCCCTTGCTCTTTACGACCAGGAGGCACCTCCAGGGTTGGGACGAACACCAGTCCCTGTTCACCAAAAAGACTCAGATTCCTCCCACCAAGAAAAGTGAGTCTTCCTATTGTTAAAGGACCGAGGGTTTGTATTACGTATCGGAAACAAATGACAAATTTGTCGAAAATTTGGCATTTTTCCTAACTATACAAACCTAGGTCCTTTACATATAGTCCCCACCTCATGCCACCCCTCACTCTGCAACTTTTTGCATGGGCCTAAAGCAAAAGTGATTCTTCACCCTCGCGGGCGCGAGGAGGGGTGGGCAGGGCGCGCGCACGATCGGACAAGCAGTTAACTACCGTTTCTCCCCTTGTTCTTGAAGCTTACGAGGCCGCCCAGCTGCCGCTAGTTACCTTCCTATTGTTAAGGGGGGGACCTCAGGTTTTGTATAGTTAGGAACAAAAATGCAATTTTCGACAAATTGTCATTTTTAAATCGGTTAATTATTTTATGTTTTCATAAGTATGAGTTCTTGGAATTTTCATGTTTAGGCCTTTCACTGCAAACATTTATTTTGGCTCTTGTTCTCGGACACGGTGCACATTCCACTCAAAAAAATGAAAATGTTCCAGAGTACTAATCAAAATTACTTTATATCTTTAAGTAGGATATTTTTGGTTTTTGGGACTCCACATCATTTCAGCTTGAAAGTGCCTCATGATGTAAAAAAAAAAGTTTTTTAAAACATATAAAATGGAAAAAAATTGTAAATACATTGGATTCTGAGATATGTTTTTTAGTGGCACTAACAATTTTAGTACGCTGGAACTAGAACTTCATATACTACAATATTGTTTATGTTTGTTCCGATACGTAATACAAACCCTCGGTCCTTTAACAATAGGAAGGTAACTAGCGGCAGCTGGGACGGTCGTAAGCTTCGAACAAGGGGAGAACGGTAGTTAACTGCTTGTCCCGATCGTGGGCGCGCGGCCCCGCGCGCCCGAGAGGTGAAGAATCACTTTTGCTTTCCGGCGGCGGTTTGTGAAGGACGTGTTCGTCATCGCTCTCTGCCCGCTTTCTCGTCGTATGCTTTTTGTTTATATTGTGTTTTCTACTAATGGTTTTGGTTTGACTTGAAAATGAAACTGTAAGTACACTGTTTTCATTTTCATTACTTAATATGAATCAACATGGAGCAATCGCCGTAGAGACTGGCGATTTCCGTCTTTTCATGAATTGAACCCTTGAATTATGTCTCGGTGCCGAGGGCGGGCGCACTCGCGCGAGAGTCATGTATTTTGGGCGAAAGTGTGTAATTGAAAGATGTAAGTACTCTTTTTCATTATTTTTTTTGCCCTGTGCGTTCGTTGTTGCCGAGAGCTTGATTGCGCTCGGGCAAGAGGCCATCTTATTTTGTTTAATGAATAGAATGCAAATGAAAGTGGATTCGCAATGCAGTTTTCTTTTCATTTTCATTTATTAATTGCATCAAATTTAATTTTGGATCAATTTCCGCTCTTACCGGGAATTAAATCCTTACGTTTTATTGCTGAGAAAGTGAAAATAGCAAGTGCAGTATTGTTCATTTTCATATATATTTTATGATAGCATCATTTATTTTATGGATCAAGTTTTCCGCTCTTACCGGGAATTGAAATTTTTTCCCTCTTTAAGTTCTATGAGTGAATCGCAAGTGCAGTATTCTGTTTCATTTTCATATTACTTTTTTCACTGCTGTGCGGGGTAGGGGAAGCGAAGGTCTGCCAGGAAGTCGTCGGAAAGCTCTCCCGCGACTTCCTTGGTATCCGATTCTTCGTCTTCTTTCCTGCCCCCCCGGCTCAGCTTCCTCGTATTTTGTTTTTTGGGGTTTTTGTCTTCCTTCCGTTCTTGGGTGGGGCATGTCCTCTCCCCCCCCGTGCGTGAGGGAACCCCTCTTACTAATCTGTCTGTGCTACCGCAGGTGCTACAGCCGTGGAGACGACCTTGGACAGGTATGGACCACTGCGGCTGAAGGGCGTGCCTCAGCATCCACGATCTGCTGCAGAGTCTAGCGAGGTCTGGGGCGGTGACCCTTGGAGTGGTCTCCACTACAAAACCTTCACGGCCGCTTTATGCTGCTTCCCCCCGCTGGGTCCACTACACGCCCCATGGCTGTGTCGGTGACGCGTCTGCCTGCTTCTAGGGCCGGTCGCCGCCGTACCGAGGAGGGGTATGCCGCCGCAAGCCT
Organism: Macrobrachium nipponense; assembly: GCF_015104395.2. Lineage (NCBI taxonomy): Eukaryota > Metazoa > Arthropoda > Malacostraca > Decapoda > Palaemonidae > Macrobrachium > Macrobrachium nipponense. Next base: position 26,304,850 of record NC_061096.1, read on the forward strand.
GTGTTTTCTTCGTGTTGCCTGCCCCAGACTTCCGCTGTTCCAGCAGCTCGCCCTGGACCGGCCGCCAGTACCACGCTGGCTGCGATGATTCTAACGAGGCGATGGCTGGGCCTGCCGTACCTGTCGCTGAATGTGGTTCCCGCTACTGGCTTGGCTGTCCCCTTCTGTGTTTTTACCGCTGCCCGCTGTTCCTGCCCGCTCCTGAGCTGGTTGCAGTTCCTGTCGCTCCTGGTTCCTGTGCCTGTCCATGCTGGTCCTGCCCATGGTGTGTCTTCCCCAGTCCCAGGTCCTTCCGGACAGGTGCAGTCGGGCCGTGTTTGCTTCGGGCAATAGGCCCGACTCCGGCCTGGTGGAGGGGACCTGACGACTGTCCTGCGTGAGCTGACGAAGAGAGGAAGGTGTCAATCTTCGTCTGTTGCTGCCTCTTCCCTTTCGACTTCTAAGGCCCATAAGCCGAAGAAGAAGAAGGCTGCCTCCCCCCCCTAAGAAGTCTCCTTCGGGAACTTCTAAGGGCCCGTCCCACCGAGGTGGGACGGGGGGTCCCTTCTGCTGGTCCTCCTGCTCCTTCGGACGGGGCCCGTCTCCCCTTCGTAAGGAAAGAGATAGACGGGGACCAGAGGAGTATCGGTTAGCTCTGGTACTTCCTCGCCTGGTGCTAGCGGCGATGCCGCTACGCCAGGTTCCGGCTCGGTCCTCTCGTTCGCGGGAGATCCCGAGTGTAACGCTCTCCCTCGGAGACCGTGCAGCCAAAGTTTCGGCGCCAGAGTTTTCGCTCGGCGCCAAGACTACGGCACGGAGCAGAAGGCTGGCGAGAACCACTCAGGTGGGACTCCTCGCCAGGCCAGCGGCCGCTCTCGCAGCGACCAGGCTGGTAACCGGGTTTTGTTATTCCCCCTAAGAAGACTCCTTCGGGAACTTCGAAGGCTCGTCACATTCCTGGTGTGACAGGGGGGTTCTTCTGCTGGGTCCTCCTGTTCCTTCGGGAACGGGGGCCCCGTCTCCCCTTCTGAGAAGAAAAGAAGAAGACGGGGACCAAGGTGTGCTGGCTACCGCTGGTACACCCTCGCCTGGTCTTGGCAGCTCTGCTGCTAAGCCAGGTACCGGCTCGGTTTTCTCGTCCGCGAGAAGTTCCGAGTGTACGATCTCCTTCGGGTGACCGTGCAGCCAAAGTTAAGATGTCTGAGTTCGCTCAGCGTCATGACCGAGGCACGAGCAGAAGACTGTCGAGAGCCGCTCGGTGGGACTCTCCCCAGGCCGGCCCAGCGGCCGCTCTCGCAGACGACCCAGCCGGTACCCCGGGCGTCGGATGGACGTGACGGTCTCTGACCGCACGGGTTGAGGCTGGGAAGAGGTCCCCCAGGTCCCCTCGACCGACGGTACCAGCCTCGGCTGGTAACAGCGGTTTGACGTGCCGCAGAGGACGCTCACCGGTCTCACGGCGAAAGCGAGCTCTGCAGGTCACTGACCGCCCGCTCTCCCACAGGGACCGGGCGGATACGGTGACCAGCAGCAGCTCGTCTGACGCACGGGACGGGGTCGACGTGCTCAGTCGAGCCGCTCGCCACAGGGTGAGCGGCACGGCCAGGCCTGCAGATCGTCCCCATTCCCCACCGCGGGTTTGGTGATCGGCTGCAGCCCCCCCACCCCCCACGCCAGCGAGCGGGGGTGGGAGCGTCAGGGTCTGTCTCTCCACTACCTTCAACTTCCTCGGACTACACCGGGAAGAGCGAGGTAGCTAGGAGTGATCGTGAGAGGTCGCCGCTCGACGATCCCGTCACGACGCCGCACGTGCCACGTATTGGTCTTAGGACCAACCCAGACGTACGCGCAAGTGATTGGAGGCGACCGTCAGGGGAGAGGGGGTATTGCGTCAGTTCTGTCTCTCCGATACCTTCAACTTCCTCGGCATACGCCAGAAGAGCGAGGTATATTAGGAGTGATCGTGAGAGATGCGCCGCTCACGATCCCGTCACGACGCCGCACGTGCCAGGTTGGGTCTTAGGACCAACCAGGACGTACGCGCAAGTTGATTTGGAGGCAACCCCAGTCAGGGATCTGTTTGCTTGGTCCTTCTTCGAAGGAGGGGAGGGTCCTGGGAGCTGCTCTTGTTTGGAGGGACTGGCGGTCCTACTCCTCAAGACGCTGTAACTTCCGAGATTCAGAGTAACTTTACCAGGTTTTATTGCACTGATTCGGTCAGCACAAACGACCGAGGGGAAGGATGCCGCTCCCACCAGCAGAGCCCATGTCTCTGCTCGAGTCGTTTGGGGCCCGAGAGGGAACCCAAAACGACGGTGTGGGGTATGCCGCGATCGGAGCTTGCCGGGGGATTCTGTCTTGAACCAGAGTTCTCTCGTCTCCGGACAAGAAGGCTCTCTCAGTTCTGCCGGTCGATCAAGCTACTTCCACCTCCTCTACTGCGACAGCGGCGTTTCTACGTGTCCTTCGGACACCGTATTTTAATACTCCTTCGGTCCTCCTGAGAGGTTTCGACCCTCGACGAGGGGACTGGAATGAGTCGGAGGACGGTAATCGGCTCTCTCTGTCAGGTGTCGATCAGCCCCACCCAGACGACGTTCACAGTGGCGGCAGACCCCTTACCTACAGTGAGTTCGTAACCCTCCTCGGGAAAAACTTTTTCCTCCTGACGATACGTTTTTTCCCAGCTCTGAGAGGCCATCGCCGCAAGGCGATGGCTGGCTCCTACTCTTCTCCAACTGCTAGTTCCACTGGGAAGGCGAGCGAGTATCCAATTCCTCCCCCATTCCCTCTCTCCTTACGGCTACAAGGAGGGGAAAGGGGAGGATCCTACAGAGATTTCTCTGTAGGATCCCATGTTGGGGACTGCGCTACCAGGGGGGACCTTCGGGTCCTACCTGACGTAAGCCCCGGTCGTTGAGGAGGGATCCCTGCCCCATTCTCGATTTCTACGGGAATCGAGGAGGACCCCACCACCGATATCGTTTGAACGAATTCGGTGGGGATTTCGAAACAGACTGCTTAGAATCTACGGAATTTTCTAGCGCATTTCAAGATGTTAGAGTTTCTTACGATCTCCAAACACTTAGGCGAGACCACGGTCCCAAAGTGAGCGAGACGAGAATCCCCGATATGTTACACGATAATCGGGAACCTCGCCTATGCTCGAATTCCTAGAATTTCTAGCATTAGGAAGAAGACTGCTGCTGAAAGAAGACTATCTCACAGTAGGCGACCAACCTGGATAGAGAAGAACGGACGGGAATATCCAGTTTGGCTGGAACTATCGTAGTATTCTGTTCACCATTGAAGCTTTCCTTCGTAGGAAGACTTCTCCTTCACTCTCTTTAATAGAGAACGAAGGTGGTCGATCTCCAATCCTTATTTTGTTTTCTTTGAAGGAAAGAATTTAGGATGGAGATCGTTGTTCAGAAATCCTACAAATATACTACGTATATTAACCTCGCGACATGATTCTGCTAAGCAGTTGAATGGTCCGATGGGTAGGCGCATATCCTGGTTATTCTACGGATTGCGACTAGACGAAAAGATTCTAATTGAACTGCAACCCGGGTTGCCTGCAACCTCCCAGTAGTTTCCAGTTTCAATTTTATATACTTATTGGTGTTGTCACAACAACACCCATTTAGCTTTTATTATTTACCGAAATTCGTTTCGCTTAAATATAATGCTCGAGCATACTTTTTATGTTCGGTGGTTCTAGCCGAACGCATTCCTTCAAGAAATGTAAATTTGATTACTTGGCAACTCAGGATGACGAGTCAGCGACAGCTACTGCGTATTGAATTGCCCGAGGCATTTCAGTATCAGCTGCCCGCTTTGAGATAGACGGTTGTTTATGTCTTTCTCACCTGCTTTGATTGAATAACAAAAACCGTATCTCTGCCCAACAATCACGGACTTAAGTCTCTGATTAACGGGGATTCTCGCATACATGAATGACCATCTACTGCTGTGAAATGCTAGTATTCATCGTCTTCGGTATTGCGGAGAAATTTTAAACAAAAAGATATATATCGACTCTCATCTTTCTGTTTACCGCACGGTAAACAGATTCTGTAATAGTCCCTCTTGCTGCATCGTATCCCGATAATGCGGATGATTTTTGCGGAATCTGCGTTTGTCCTCAAAATAAAAATCTTGTTTGTTCCGATACGTAATACAAACCCTCGTCCTTTAACAATAGGAAGGTAACTAGCGGGCAGCTGGAACGGGTCGTAAGCTTCGAACAGGGGAGAACGGTAGTTAACTGCTTGTCCGATCGTGCGCGCGCCCGCGCGCTTCCTAGAGGTGAAGAATCACTTTTTGCTTTCGGCCAGCGGGTGTGAAGGACGTGTTCGTCATCGCTCTCTGCCCGCTTCATCAGTCGTATGCTTTGTTTATATTGTGTTTTCATACAAAATCAACTTACCTGTCAGATATATACATAGCTAAGACTCCGTCGTCCTCGACAGATATTCAAATTTCGCGCCACTCGCTACAGTAGGTCAGGTGATCTACCGGCTGCCCTTGCGGCAGACTAGGAACCATTCCCGTTTTCTACTCATATATTTTGTGTCGCCGGTGGTATCAACATCGTTGCTGCCACCTCTTGACTGGAATTCGCTTTTCTAAGCAATTGATCATCTTATTGTGGGACTTTTGTGACGTACCTGGATCGTTAGTTTTTGGCATTCGCTACTGTGGACTGGATTTGGACTTGCTTTTTGATTTTTCTTCAGAATGGTCTGATTTCAAGTGTTTTGTGAGAATGTGTGTGAATGTAGGCTGCAAGGTGAGGATACCGAAAGCTTCGGTTGATCCTCACACTATGCGCAAATGTAGGGGTTTTGATGTTCTATTTCTAACACCTGTCATGAGTGTGATGAGGTTGAATGTTTGAGGAAATGGAAGAATCTAACTTCTTACTTGAAGAGTTAGAAAGGGATAGAGTCAGAAGGGCTGCATCTAAGATGCGGGTAGTAGTACTAGCCATTGAGCCTTTGGATAAGTCTAACTCTTCTCTTAATTATGATTCTGTATCAGGACCCTCACTGGCCGTACATTCAGATTCGGCATCGGAAATTGCTGATCTGAAAGGCTACGCTTCACAGGATGAGATCAAAAATGGCTACCATGAAAGGTAAGGACTGTGAAAGTGATTTTAGTGAAGTGAGTGTCCCCAGTGTTGTGGAGGGAGGCGTCTGACCGTCTCTGCGACGCTCCGCGGCCTAGACCTCTTCCACCTAAGCTCCCAAGCCCAAGAAAGGAAAAAAGTTCGAAAGCCGGTACGGAGGTTGTGGAGAATTCCCCCCGGTCCCCACGGCGTCCCTTCACAGTGCGTATATAGACAGCCTGCTCAGAGACCGCTATCGAAAAAGCGTCCTCAGAGAGTGCCTTCTCTTCGTCCGCTTCTCCCTCTCCTAAACGAGGGTGGAAGGATTCGGACTTGTCCAAGGCCCCCTGAAAAGGCACTGGAGAGATCCTGTTTTGGATTCAAGCCCAGAACGCTTTTTTCTTTTCGGAAGAAGCGCCTCCTTCTATCAAGAAGGCGAGAGGGGTTTTGCCGTCCCATGATGGGGGGCAACACGCCTTCGAGGTCTCCCTCTCCCGTTCAGAAGACGCAGGAGAAGCGTCCAAGAGGATCATTTTGGCGGTGCAGGAACAGCTGTCCCGCCTTAGTAGGAGTCCCTTTCGAAGGATCCTCCTCGTAAAGAAAAGACGTCAGACTGCCGGTCAAGAAAGACTCGTCTTCCTTCTCCCACCAGGAGTGAGGCTCCTGTGAGACGTGAGTCTTTTGAGAACTCAGATAGAGACTCGTGGGAAGATTTTGATTCGCCAGGCAAGCACGTCGCGCCACCAAGCGCGAGGCGTCCTACAGACGAGAAGCGTCCTCTAAGGTTAAAGAGTCAGACAAGCGAGAAAACGCATTAACAAGACCAGAGGATTCTCCCAGATGGGATACGTCTGCCAGATCAGCAGCTTTTTCAGCCGAGCGCGAGGTATTAACCAGGCGTGAACATTCAGCCAAGCGTGAGGCTCCAGACAGCATCTTGTCACCGCAAAGGGATGTGGCACCAGGAGACGCGAGACTTCAAACAAGGCACGAAGCGTCAGTCAGGCGCGGAGACTTTTGAGAGGCGCGAGGCACCAGTTCAGGCGCGAGGCGCCAGCCCAAGCGCGAAGAGTCAGTCAGGCGCGAAGACGCCAGCCAAGCGCGAGGATCCTGCCAGGCGCGAGGCGCCAGCCAAGCGCGAGGAATCAGCCAGGCGGGCGAGGCTGCCAGCAAGCGCGAGGCGCCAGCCAGGGCGAGGCGCCAGCCAGGCGCGAGGCGCCAGCAGGCGCGAGGCGCCAGCCAGGCCGCGAGGCGCCCAGCCAGGCGCGAGGCGCCAGCCAAGCGCGAGGAGCCAGCCAAGTACGAAGAGCCAGTCAAGCATAGGAGCTCTATACACTCTCTTAGCCCCTCTCCTATTAGTGGAGTTTGTCTCCAGTAGAGAGAGTGGTGGACAGGAAGAACCCGGAACGGGAAGTGGCCTCTCCTAATGATCCGATTATGGAGAGGAATCAGAGGACGAGTCTCACCGGTGAAAGAGGACTGTCGAACTAACAAAGTTTTGACAGTCTTCCTTCTCCAGGAATACGGAGATGCATTGACCCTGCCGCTCCTCTTTCGCCTCTTCACATTGTTTTTCATGCTCGAAGACTCCGAAATCGTCGGCTTTCTTGAAGATGAGACCGACGATTTCTATGAAGAGAAGCTCTGCATCGCTGATAACTGGATGCTAACTAAGGAAAAGAGCTAGTTTAGGACAGTCTTTTTGGCATGCCTCCCCCTAGACTTACGGGCAAAATGAGAGGGATTTGGTACAGGATGGGGAGAATATGGGTCTCACTCTCCCAGCTTCAGCTGAAGCTGACTTTCCAGTCCTGGTAGACGCATCCAGGAGACATAGCCTTCACACGGCTAAGATTACTTGGGGACTTTCAGAGTTGGATCATCTCCTCAAGGGACTATTTCACATTCTAGAAGTCTTTAACTTTCTAGATGGTCCCTTGGGTGATGTCCAAGAAGGCTCATAGCCCCTGAAGGGCTAGAACCGGATGTACTCCTGGCATTTTGTCATGTATTGACAAGGGCGGTGCAAGACGGCTCTGGGGAAGTTTTCTTCCTTATTTGGAGCAGGTCTCTTGAAGAAGAGATCTGTGTTTAGCGCTTTCTTGACGCAAGCAGTGTCGCATTCACAAAGAGCAGCTTTTGTTATTCGCCCCTAGATATGATTTTTCTTTCCACGTCACAGTTGGTGAAGGATATTTCCCGATCTCTGACGGGAGAAAGCGACTCAAGGATCTTCTCCTGCAATCGTCCAGGAAGAAGAGACAGTGATGGTGGAGAAAAAAGAAAGTGGCGTCTACTCCTGTTCGGCCCCTTTCGAGGTGGCCCCTCCCACTAGAGTTTACCGCTAAAAGGAAAACGACCGAGAAGAGAGGTCGAGCCTCGTTCCGAAAACCCCTTTTAAAAAAAGGGGAAAGTGAAGTGCGCTCGCCTCCAAACACCAGTAGGTTGCCAGGTGGCTCCGGGGATTTGCGGAGGCCCTGGACTCACATCGACACAGACCCTTGGTCCCCCCGATGTCGTTTTCTTCAGAAGGGATAATCTCTTCCTTTCCTGGACAATCCTCCCCCCTGACGTCAACTCCGAGGAATTGTCCGCCAATTACAAGGACCCTGTGTTGAAAGATACTCTTCAACAAATGGTGGATCAAGATGTGGGACAAGAGAGCTATAGAACTTGTGCCTGGATCAAAGCTCCCCCGGGGTTTTACAATCGTCTTTTTCTTGGTTGCGAAAGCCTCGGGGGGCTGGAGACCAGTTCTGGATGTCAGCGCTCTGAACAAGTTTGTTCAAAAACAGAAGTTCGCCATGGAAACCTCTGCTTCAGTCCTGGCGCTCTTCGCCCAGGGGATTGGATGGTGTCTCTGATCTCCAGACGCCTATTTTCACGTCCCGATCCATCCTTCGCGAAGAAGTACCTCCGTTTTCATGACGGGGGGAAGGATCTTCCAATTCAGAGCCTTGTGCTTCGCCTGTCGGACGGCGCCTCAGGTTTTCACGAACCTTTTGAAAATGTGGCGGAGATGGCTTCATCTGAAAGGATCATTGTATAACTCTATACTAGACGACTGGCTTATCAGAGCCAAAGTCAGAGGAACAGTGTTTGGAGGACCTGACTGTGACACTAAACCTAATAAAGACTAGGATTACTCGTGAACCTCGAGAAGTCCCAACTGATACCCCCAGCCAGAACTTGGTCTATCTGGGATTTCAGATGGATTCTCGGGGTTTTCGAGTATTTCCTTTCTCAAGAGAGACTAGCGAGAGGTTTAGAAAAGTCTCTCTCTTCCCCTAAGGAAGGAAAACGGACTTCGGCCGAGGGAATGGTTGAGCCTGTTAGGGACCACCTTTCCTCGCTCGAGCAGTTCTTTCATCTAGGAAGACTTCATCTCCGTCCTCCCTCTTCAGTTCTTCCTCAGAAGTTCGTGGAAACATGAAGACAGACTCCTCTCGGACTTCTTTCCCATTCCAGATCTGATAAAACGGCATCTAGAATGGTGGTTACTCCCACTGAGGGAAAACAAAGGTACTTCCCTGGAAATACAGAGCCCAAACCTTGTATTGTTTTTCCGACGCGTCGGAAAAAGGTTCCGGGGAGCAACTTTGGGAAAGAGAGAAGTGTCAGGCACTTGGAATGCTCGTTCAAGTGTCCTGGCACATAAACTGCAAAGAACTGCTAGCTGTACACCTAGCTCTAAAGAGCTTCGAACGTTAGTATGCAACAAAATAGTACAAGTGAATGCGGACAATACAAACCGCTCTGGCATACATTCGGAAGCAAGGAGGTACTCACTCGTATGCCCTTTACGAACTCACAAGAGAACTGCTGTTGTGGACATCCCAAAGGAACATCTCGCTCTTGACGAGGTTCGTTCAGGGAGTAAGGAACGTACGAGCGGACAGGCTGAGCAGGAGGAACCAGGTCCTTCATACCGAGCTGAGGGACCCTCCACTCAGAAGTTTGCCTCAAGCTCTGGTCTCTTTGGGGAACTCCTCATGTCGACCTCTTTGCCACGTTCCTCTCGAGGGAGACTGGAAGTCTGCTTCAGTAGTAGAAGATCCCAGAGCTCTAGCAGTAGACGCCTTCCTACTAGATTGGTTTCAGGTAGACGTTTACGCATTTCCCCATTCAAGATTCTAGGACAAGTACTCAGGAAGTTTGTGACTTCAAAGGGGACAGAATGACCCTGATAGCCCCTTTTGGCCAGCTCAAGAATGGTTTCCAGAGGTACTGGAGTGGATAGTAGACTTCCCCAGATCCCTTCCACAAAGGATGGGATCTTCTCAGACAGCCACACTTCGAGAGGTTTCATCAAAACCTCCCCGCTCTCGCTCTGACTGCCTTTCGACTATCGAAAGACTTGTCAGAGCGAGAGGCTTTTCTAGTAAAGCAGCAAGCTCGATCGCTAGAGCCCGGAGAACTTCCACTATCCGGGTTTTACCAATCCAAGTGGGAAGTTTTTAGAAGTGGTGTAAGTCAAAGAAGTGTCCTCCTCCAGTACCTCTGTAACAGAAATAGCTGATTTTCTGTTATTTCTGAGGGAAGAATTGCAGCTCTCCGTAGCCACGATAAAGGGCTATAGAAGTATGCTATCGGGGCCGTCTTAGGAATAGAGGCCTAGATTTGGGAAAACAATAAGGATCTGCATGATCTGATTAGGTCGTTTGAGACCAAGAAGTCTAGAATGACTTCTCCCCCTAACTGGAATCTAGACGTAGTGCTGAAGTTCTTAGATTCAGAGAGATTTGAACCCCTACATTTGGCCTCGTTTCGTGATATAACGAGAAAAATGTTTATTCCTTTTGTCACTGGCAACGGCAAAAAGGGTTAGCGAACTGCACGCCCTTAGTGACAAAGTCGGGTTCAATATAGATTCAGCCATCTGTTCCTTCAAGGAATTATTATTCTTAGCGAAGATAATGAAAATCCTTCGAACCCCTGGCCGAGAAACTTCGAAGTAAAGGATTATCGGTCTCGTCGGCAGGGAACCGGAGAGGTCTCTTTGCCAGTAAGGGGCATTAAAGTTTTACTTAAAGAAAAAAGGAACAGTTTGGGAGGTTCTAGACAAGGCCTGTGGTGCTCAGTGAAGGATCCATCAAAGACCTATGTCTAAGAATGCATTAGCCTTTTTTGTCCAGGAACGTAATTATGGACGCTCATAAGGCTTGCACGGACGATTCCTTAAATTAAAACCTCCTGAGAGTAAGAGCTCATGAAGTGAGAGCAGTGGCGACGTCTCTCTCTTTTCAGAGAAATATGTCGCTGAAGAATATCTTGGAAGCGACATATTGGAGATGTAATTCTGTGTTTGCGGCTCACTATTTGAAGGACGTGATGCGTGTGACCTATGAAAAATGTTTTTCATTAGGTCCTTTTGTGTCTGCGGGCACAATCCTGGGTACAGGAGCTTACAACAATCCTTAAATATAGATATGTTCTAGACTTTCTGCTGAACAAGTGCAGTTGTCGCACAAGCGGCCAGTCACTTCAGTTCAGTAAGGAAACTCTGTGATATCTTGTAATAGATAAAATTTTTTTTTTAAATTATTGTGTGCTTGTGCATTGTGGTTTGAGTTACGGTTGTTGCGAAGAGTTGGGGATAACTCTGAGCAATTTTTAATACTAACATGGTGGTTAGGATCAGGTGGTCATGGATTGATTGTTTTGCTCCTTATAAGGTGTGTTGTCATGTAAGTGGATCAGCACCCATTGACAAAGTCCTTTCAGGCTCTGCCGAGTAAGTGGATAAGACCCCTTCGGCAGACCCACAAGATTCTTGGCCATAGATCACATATCTCGCTAAAGTTTCTTGAGGTGATGCAGACTACGGGGAAAACACCCACGAAGTCTACCACCTATCAGGTAGGAACCAAGGTTTTTTAATTTATACCTACAAACAGATGTTGTTTACCTGTCTATTCTAGTAGTAGCTGTGCTCTTACCCTCCACCGAAGGGTGCCAATCAGCTATGTATATATCTGACAGGTAAGTTGATTGTATGAAAATGATATTGTTATAATACAATAAAGTTTCATACATACTTACTGGCAGATATATACGATTAGGGCCCACCCAGCCTCCCCGCAAGGAGACAGGTGGAAGAGAAAATATATGAGTAGAAAACGGGAATGGTTCCTAGTCCTGCCGCCCAGGCAGGCCGGTAGATCACCTGACCTACCTGTAGCGAGTGGCGCGAAATTTGAATTTCTGTCGAGGACGACGGAGTCTTAGCTATGTATATATCTGCCAGGTAAGTATGTATGAAACTTTATTGTATCATAACAATGTCATTTTTTACTAATGGTTTGGTTTGACTTGAAAATGAAACTGTAAGTACACTGTTTGTTTTTCATTTTCATTACTTAATTATGAATCAACATGGAACTATCGCCGTAGAGACGGCGATTTCCGCTCTTTTCATGAATTGAACCCTTGAATTATGTCTCGGTGCCGAGGGCGGCAGCACTCGCGCGAGTCATGTATTTTTGGGGCGAAAGTGGTAATTGAAAGATGTAAGTACTCTTTTTCATTATATATTTGCCCTGTGCGTTCGTTGCCGAGAGCTTGATTGCGCTCGGCAAGAGCCTCTTATTTGTATGAATAGAATGCAATGAAAGTGGATTCGCAATGCAGTTTTTCTTTTCTTTTCATTTTCATTTATTAATTGCATCATAAAATTAATTTTGGATCAATTTCCGCTCTTACCCGGGAATTAATCCTTACGATTTATTGCTGTGAAAGTGAAAATAGCAAGTGCAGTATTGTTCATTTTCATATATATTTATGATAGCATCATATTATTATGGATCAAGTTCCCGCTCCTTACCGGGAATTGATTTTTCCCTCTTTAAGTTCTATGAAGTGAATCGCAAGTGCAGTATTCTGTTTCATTTTCATATTACTTTTCACTGCTGTGCGGGTAGGGGAAGCGAAGGTCTGCCAGGGAAGTCGGTTTCGGAAAGCTCTCCCCGCGACTCCCTTGGTATCCGATTCTTCGTCTTCTTTCCTGCCCCCCGCTCAGCTTCCTCGTATTTTGTTTTTGGGGTCTTCCTTCCGTTCGTTCGGTGGGGCATGTCTCCCCCCCGTGCGTGAGGGAACCCCTCTTCTTAATCTGTCTGTGCTACCGCAGGTGCTAAAGCCGTGGGAGACGACCTTGACAGGTATGGACCACTGCGGCTGCAGGGCGTGCCTAGCATCCACGATCTGCTGCAGAGTCTAGCGATGGTCTGGGGCGGTGACCTTGGAGTGGTCTCCACTACAACCTTCACGGCCGCTTATGCTGCTTCCCCGCTGGGTCTACACTCCCCATGCTGTGTCGGTGCCGCGTCTGCCGCTTCTAGGGCCGGCCGGCGCCGCCGTACCGAGGAGGGGGTATGCGCCGCCGCCTGTGTTTTCTTCGTGTTGCCTGCCCCAGACTTCCGCTGTTCCAGCAGCTCGCCCCTGGACCGGCCGCCAGTACCACGCTGGCTGCCGATGATTCTACGAGGCGATGGCTGGGCCTGCCGTACCTGTCGCTGATGTGGTTCCCACTACTGGCTTGGCTGTCCCTTCGTGTTTACCGCTGCCGCTGTTCCTGCCGCTCTGAGCTGGTTGCTGTTCCTGTCGCTCCTGGTTTCCTGCGCCTGTCCATGCTGGTCCTGCCCATGGTGTGTCTTTCAGTCCCAGGTCCTTCCGGACAGGTGCAGTCGGGCCGTGTTGCTTCGGCAATAGGCCCCGACTCCGGCCTGGATGGAGGACCTGACAACTGTCCTGCGTGAGCTGACGAAGAAGAGGAAGGTGTCATCTTCGTCTTCGTCTGTTTGCTCGCTTCCCCTTCGACTCTAAGGCCCATAAGCGAAGAAGAAAAAGAAGGCTGCCTCCCCCCCCTAAGAAGTCTCCTTCGGGAACTTCTAAGGGCCCGTCCCACCTCGGTGGGACGGGGGGGTCCTTCTGCTGGTCCTCCTGATCCTTCGGTCGAGCGGGGCCCGTCTCCCCTTCCGTAAGGAAGAGATAGACGGGGACAGAGGAGTATCGGTTAGCTCTTGGTACTTCCTCGCCTGGTGCTAGCGGCGATGCCGCTACGCCAGGTTCCGGCTCGGTCTCTCGTTCGCGGGAGATCGAGTGTACGCTTCTCCCTCGGGAGACCGTGCAGCCAAAGTTTCGGCGCCAGAGTTCGCTCGGCGCCAAGACCACGGCACGGAGCAGAAGGCTGGCGAGAACCGCTCAGGTGACTCTCGCCAGGCCAGCGGTCCGCTCTCGCAGCGACCAGCTGGTAACCGGTTTTTGTTATTCCCCCTAAGAAGACTCCTTCGGGAACTTCGAAGGGCTCGTCACATTCCGGTTGTGACGGGGGGGTTCTTCTGCTGGTCCTCCTGTTCCTTCGGGAACGGGGCCCGTCTCCCCTTCTGAGAAGAAGAAGAAGACGACGGGACCAGGGTGTGCTGGCTACCGCTGGTACACCCTCGCCTGGTCTTGGCAGCTCTGCTGCTAAGCCAGGGGTACCGGCTCGGTTTCTCTGTCCGCGAGAAGTTCCGAGTGTACGATCTCCTTCGGGTGACCGTGCAGCCAAAGTTAAGACGCCTGAGTTCGCTCAGCGTCATGACCGAGGCACGGAGCAGAAGACTGTCGAGAGCCGCTCAGGTGACTCTCGCCAGGCCAGCGGTCCGCTCTCGCAGCGACCAGCCGGTACCTGGCGGGTGGACGTGACGGTCTCTGACCGGCCACGGTTGAGGCTGGGAAGAGGTCCCCCAGGTCCCCTCGACCGACGGTACCAGCCTCGGCTGGTACCAGCGGTTTGACGTGCCGCGAGGACGCTCACCGGTCTCACGGCGAAAGCGAGCTCTGCAGGTCACCTGACCGCCGCTCCCACAGGGACCGGGCGGATACGGTGACCAGCAGCAGCTCGTCTGACGCACGGGACCGGGGTCGACGTTGCTCAGTCGAGCCGCTCGCCACATGTGAGCGGCACGGCCAGGCCTGCAGATCGATACCCCCACCGCGGGTTGATCGGCTGCAGCCCCCCACGTACGCTGGTCCTGCCAGCGAGCGGGGGTGGGGGAGCGTCAGGTCTGTCTCTCCACTACCTTCAACTTCCTCGAGCTACACCGGGAATGAGCGAGGTATATAGGAGTGATCGTGAGAAGATGCGCCGCTCACGATCCCGTCACGACGCCGCACGTGCCAGGTTGGTCTTAGACCAACCCAGGACGTACACGCAAGTGATTGGAGGCAACCGTCAGGGATAATCTTGCTGGTCCTTTCTTCTGAAGGAGGAGGGGCCATCCTGGGAGCTGCTCTTGTTGGAGGGACTGGGACGGTCCTACTCCTCAAGACGCTGTAACTTCCGAGATTCAGAGTAACTTTACCCAGGTTATTGCACTGATTCGTCAGCACAAACGACCGGGGGGAAGGATCGCCGCTCCCACCAGCAGGAGCCCATGTCTCTGCTCGAGTCGTTTGGGGCCCGAGAGGGAACCCAAACCGACGGTGGGTATGCCGCGATCGGAGCTTGCCGATTCTGTCTTGAACCAGAGTCTCTCGTCTCCGGACAAGAAGGCTCTCTCAGTTCTGGCCGTCGATCAAGCTACTTCCCACCTCCTCTACTGCGACAGCGCGTTTTTTCTACGTGTCTTCGGACACCGTATTTAAATACTCCTTCGGTCCTCCTGAGAGGTTTCGACTCGACGAGGACTGGAATGAGTCGGAGGACGGTATCGGCTCTCTCCTGTCAGGTGGTCCGATCAGCCCCACCAGACGACGTTCACAGTGGCGGCAGACCTTACCTACAGTGAGAGTTTCGTAACCCCTCCTCGGGGAAACGTTTTCTCCTGACGATACGTTTTCCCAGACTCTGAGAGGCCATCGCCGCAAGGCGATGGCTGCTCCTACTCTTCTCAACTGCTAGTTCCACTGGGAAGGCGAGCGAGTATTCAATTCCTCCCCCATTCCCTCTCTCCTTACGGCTACGAGGGAAAGGGAAGGATCCTACAGAGATTTCTCTGTAGGATCCCACGTTGGGGACTGCGTACCAGGGGGGACCTTCGGGTCCTACTGGACGTAAGCCCCGGTCGTTGAGGAGGGATCCTGCCCCATCTTGATTTCTAACGGGAATCGAGAGGACCACCAGCCGATATCGTTTGACGAACATTCGGTGGGGGTTTCGCAGGACTGCTTAAATTGGAATTCTACGGAATTTCTAGCGCATTCAGAGTGTTAGAGTTTTTCTACGATCTCCAAAACACTTAGGGCGAGACCACGGTCCAAAGTGAGCGAGACGAGAATCCCCGATATGTTACACGATAATCGGGAACCTCGCCTATGCTCGAATTCCCCTTGAATTTCTAGCATTAGGAAGAAGACTGCTGCTGAAAGAAGTACTATCTCACAGTAGGCGACCAACCTGGAATAGAGAAGAACGGACGGGAATATCCAGTTTGGCTGGAACTATCGTCTTAGTATTCTGTTCACCATTGAAGCTTTCTTCGAGAAGACTTCTCCTTCACTCTCTTTAATAGAGAACGAAGGTGGTCGATCTCCAATCCTTATTTTGTTTTCTTGAAGGAAAGAATTTAGGATGGAGATCGTTGTTCAGAATCCTACAATATACTACGTATATTAACCTCGCGACATGATTCTGCTAAGCAGTTGAATGGTCCGCAGGGGTAAGCGCATATCCTGGTTATTCTACGGATTGCGACTTAGACGAAAAGTATTCTAATTGAACTGCAACCCGGGTTGCCTGCAACCTCCCAGGAGTTTCCAGTTTCAATTTTATATACTTATGGTGTTGTCACAACAACACCATTTAAGCTTTTATATTTACCGAAATTCGTTTCGCTTAAATATAATTGCTCGAGCATATCTTTTTATGCTCGGTGGTTCTAGCCGAACGCATTCCTTCTGGAAAGGATTACTTGGCAATCAGGATGACGAGTCAGCGACAGCTACTGCGTTATTGAATTGCCCGAGGCATTTCAGTATCAGCTGCCGTTCTTTGAGAATAGAACGGTTGTTTATGTCTTTCTCACCTGCTTTGATTGAATAACAACCGTATCTCTGCCCAACAATCACTGGACTTAAGTCTCTGATTAACGGGGATTCTCGCATACATGAATGACCATCTACTGCTGAGAAACGCTAGTATTCATCGTCTTCGTATTGCGAGAATTTTAAACAGAGATATCTATTCGACTCTCATCTTTCTGTTTACCGCACAGTAACAGAATTCTGTAATAGTCTCTTGCTGCAATCGTATCCCGATAATGCGAATGAATTTTTGCGGAATCTGAGTTTGTCCTCAAAATATCTTGTATTCGGAGGTGTACAATTGTTCATTGTTCACCCGGATTAGCGATGTTTGAAAAACACCTCGCCTACTCCCACACCTGCCAGCTCTACTTCCAAACGTTCAGCCCATGAGAAGCAGTTATTCAAGCGGCTATCCCCTGGTGTTTCATTACTGAAAGAACGCCCCGCTTTCATTGCACAACGGACAGCAATGAATGGCGGTTAGCGTTTTCAGTCATTTGTAAGCACAGGTTTAGAATCTTGAGAATTCCTTCTCTCGATTCAGCTGGAAGACGTAGGTTGCATTCATTGCCTACCTTCGTCTTCAACGTCACATAGTGTTGTTTCTCCTTAAGCTGAGATTCAACGTCTATGAGATTTTCTTGCCATCAGGGACCTCGGTCTTTTGAAGGCAATTGACTTTCGCCTTTTGAGCTTATGCATTAAGAGAATCATCGCCGCGCCGTCCGGCATCGGTGACTAACAAATATTTTATTTGTTTGTCTCTCAGCATAACTCTTTAAAGGGCGAAGGTCACGTGAGCTACCCGGATGCTGGACAACTTGCCTCTACTGATTTTCCGAACCAGTCAGTCGGCAGCTGTCAGAGCGCCCGAGTCAGTTACGAACTATGCTGTGGACTTAGTTCGGTTGTTCCAGAGCAATCATTACTTCGTCTTAATAGCTTGTCAGTATGAGTACTGTACATAACCAAAGTCGAGAAGAGGGATAGGTCATACGACTATTCCCTTCTTTTCGTCTTAGGTAACTGCATGACTTCTCTTGAGAAGTCAAGCACAAAGGGATGGGGATTTTGTGACGCTCGATTTCGTACCGATCTTCGTAGCGAAGACTCAGAACCCTTCGGTAACTGACGATTGGTTCGAGTCCTTCACAATACCCTCCCTAATGGACGTCACCGCCTCCGATACGAAGGCTATGCTGCTTTGTCCTGTGAAGGTGCGACGGAGCTGTCTGAAGAAACTCGACACCCAGGATGAGTGTGGAACCTCTTCATCATTCTCTCGCGTTCCGCAAGAACTTCTCCGTGGCGCAGGTAATGAAGGCAGGCGCCTGGTCCAACCGGACCGCATGCACCTCCTTCTACCTTCAGGATATTGACCCTACAAGTTCCTTGGATCTTTTTCCTTGGGAACCGTGGTGGTTGCTCAACACGTTGTGTAGTTAACCCAGACCCTCGCAGGCTGAACAGCATCGAGGTCCTGGTGTGACCGTAAGAATGGATGAGGAATGAGAGTGTGACTGGCTCCTCTTCCCATCTTTTTCTTCCCTCTACCTTTGGGTAGAGGGACACGGTCGTCACCCTGCTGGGTAAGGACGAGATGCAGGGAGCTACTCAATAGAGCACCATCCTATCCCTTTCAGTAGGGATAGGAGTAAATATCCACCACTTCCTCCAACAAGGGGGAGGAAGTGGATGCCAAATTGAGACAAACCCTCATTTTATGATTGTCTCTTGCAAACAGGAACAAGTTCTTGCTTGCTGGTACGAAGAGATACGCTTGCCTCTCTCTTAGTACTTGGCCCAGAGGTCTGACCATTGATCCTGCGGTGCACACCCCGATCAATCGGACAGAGGTTTGGATCCCTCCCTTGCTCTTACGACCCAGGGAGGCACTCCAGGGTTGGACGAACACCAGTCTTTGTTCACCAAAAAGACTCAGATTCCTCCCACCAAGAAGTGAGTCTTCCTATTGTTAAAGGACCGAGGGTTTGTATTACGTATCGGAACAAATGACATTTGTCGAAAATTGCATTTTTCCTAACTATACAAACCTGAGGTCCTTTAACAATAGGAAGGTAACAAGCGGCAGCTGGGACGGTCGTAAGCAACAGACGAAGACGAAGATGACACCTTCCTCTTCTTCGTCAGCTCACGCAGGACAGTTGTCAGGTCCTCCATCCAGCCGGAGTCGGGCCTATTGCCGAAGCAACACGGCCCGACTGCACCTGTCCGGAAGGACCTGGGACTGGGGAAGACACACCAGGGCAGGACAGCATGGACAGGCGCAGGAACCAGGAGCGACAGGAACAGCAACCAGCTCAGGAGCGGCAGGAACAGCGGCAGCGGTCAACACAGAACGGGTACAGAAGGGAGCCAAGCCAGTAGTGGGAACCACATCAGCGACAGGTACGGCAGGCCCAGCCATCGCCTCGTAGAATCATCGGCAGCCCAGCCGTTGGTACTGGCGGCCGTCCAGGGCGAGCTGCTGGACAGCGGAAGTCTGGGGCAGGCAACACGAAGAAAACACAGGCGGCGGCGGCATAACCCCCTTCCTCGGTAACGGCGGCGACCGGCCCTAGAAGGCGGGCAGACGGCGCACCGACACAGCATGGGGAGTGTAGACCAGCTGGGGGGAAGCAGCATAAGCGGCCGTGCAAGGTTGTAGTGGAGACACTCCAAGGTCACCGCCCCCAGACCTCGCTAGACTCTGCAGCAGATCGTGGATGCTAGGCACGCCCTGCAGCCGCAGTGGTCCATACCTGTCCAAGGTCGTCTCCCACGGCTTTAGCACCTGCGGTAGCACAGACAGATTAGTAAGAGGGGTTCCCTCACGCACGGGGGGGAGACATGCCCCACCCCGAACGGAAGGAAGACCCCAAAAACAAAATACGAGGAAGCTGAGCGGGGGGCAGAAAGAAGACGAAGAATCGGATACCAAGGGAGTCGCGGGAGAGCTTTCCGACGACTTCCTGGCAGGACCTTCGCTTCCCCTACCCCGCCCACGCAGTGAAAAAGTAATATGAAAAATGAAACAGAATACTGCACTTAGCGATTCACTTCATAGAACTTAAAGACGGGAAAAATCAATTCCGGTAAGAGCGGGAACTTGATCCTAATAATATGATGCTATCATAAAATATATATGAAAATGAACAATACTGCACTTGCTATTTTCACTTTCACAGCAATAAATCGTAAGGATTAATTCCCGGGTAAGAGCGGAAATTGATCCAAAATTAAATTTGATGCAATTAATAAATGAAAATGAAAAGAAAACTGCATTGCGAATCCACTTTCATTGCATTCTATTCATACAAAATAAGAGCTCTTGCCGAGCGCAATCAAGCTCTCGGCAACGAACGCACAGGGCAAATATATAATGAAAAAGAGTACTTACATCTTCAATTACAACACTTTCGCCCAACCCAAAATACATGACTCGGCGCGAGTGCGCCCGCCCTCGGCACCGAGACATAATCAAGGGTTCAATTCATGAAAAGAGCGGAAATCGCCGTCTCTACGGCGATAGCTCCATGTTGATTCATAATTAAGTAATGAAAATGAAAACAGTGTACTTACAGTTTTCATTTTCAAGTCAACCAAACCATTAGTAAAAAATGATATTGTTATAATACAATAAAGTTTCATACATACTTACCTGGCAGATATATACATAGCTAAGACTCCGTCGTCCTCGACAGAAATTCAAATTTCGCGCCACTCGCTACAGGTAGGTCAGGTGATCTACCGGCCTGCCCTGGGCGGCAGGACTAGGAACCATTCCCGTTTTCTACTCATATATTTTCTCTTCCACCTGTCTCCTTGCGGGGAGGCTGTGGGCCCTAATCGTAATATCTGCCAGGTAAGTATGTATGAAACTTTATTGAGTAGAATCAACCTGTATCAGAAGAAAAGTTAAAAATTGAAACTACCCCACTTCTGTGTGATATAAAACATATGTTTTGATATTTAAACATTTCACTTGAAAAGTGAAATGTTTACCTTATTCGGAGGTGTACAATTGTTCATTGTTCACCCCGGATTAGCAGATGTATTGAAGACATCGCCTACTCCCACACCTGCCAGCTCTACTTCCAAACGTTCAGCCCATGAGAAGCAGTTCTTCAAGCGGCTCTCCCCTGTGTTTCATTACTGAAGAACGCCCCGCTTTCATTGCACAACGGACAGCAATGAAATGGCGGTTAGCGTTTTCAGTCATTTGTAAGCACAGGTTTAGAATCTTGAGATTCCTTCTCTCGATTCAGCTGGAAGACGTAGGTTGCATTCATTGCCTACCTTCGTCTTCAACGTCACATAGTGTTGTTTTCCTTAAGCTGAGATTCAACGTCTATGAGATTTTCTTGCCATCAGGGACCTCGGTCTTTTGAAGGCAATGACTTTCGCCTTTTGAGCTTATGCATTAAGAGAATCATCGCCGCGCCGTCCGGCATCGGTGACTAACAATATTTTATTTGTTTGGTCTCTCAGCATAACTCTTTAAAGGGCGGAAGGTCACGTGACTTCCCGGATGCTTGGACAACTTGCCTCTACTGATTCCGAACCAGTCAGTCGGCAGCTGTCAGAGCGCCCGATGTCAGGTACGAACTATGCTGTGGACTTAGTTCGGTTGTTCCAGAGCAATCATTACTTCGTCTTAATAGCTTGTCAGTATGAGTACTGTACATAACCAAAGTCGAGAAGAGGGATAGGTCATACGACTATTCCCTTCTTTTCGTCTTAGGTAACTGCATGACTTCTCTTGAGAAGTCAAGCACAAAGGGATGGGGATTTGTGACGCTCGATTTCGTACCGATCTTCGTAGCGAAGACTCAGAACCCTTCGGTAACTGACGATTGGTTCGAGTCCTTCACAATACCCTCCCTAATGGACGTCACCCGCCTCCGATACGAAGGCTATGCTGCTATTTGTCTGTGAAGGTGCGACGGAGCTGTCTGAAGAAAACTCGACACCAGGATGAGTGTGGACACCTCTTCATCATTCTCAATCCGCGTTCCGCAAGAACTTCTCCGTGGCGCAGGTAATGAAGGCAGGCGCCTGGTCCAACCGGACCGCATGCACCTCCTTCTACCTTCAGGATATTGCCCACAGTTCCTTGGATCTTTTTCCTTGGGACCGTGGTGGTTGCTCAACACGTTGTGTAGTTAACCCAGACACCCTCGCAGGCTGAACAGCATCGAGTCCTGGTGTGACCGTAAGAATGGATGAGGAATGAGAGTGTGACTGGCTCCTCTTCCCATCTTTTTCTTCCCTCTACCTTTGGGTAGGAGGGACACGGTCGTCACCCTGCTGGGTAAGGACGAGATGCAGGTGAGCTACTCAATAGAGCACCATCCTATCCCTTTCAGTAGGGATAGGAGTAAATATCCACCACTTCCTCCAACAAGGGGGAGGAAGTGGATGCCAAATTGAGACAAACCCATCATTTTATGATTGTCTCTTGCAAACAGGAACAAGTTCTTGCTTGCTGGTACGAAGAGATACGCTTGCCTCTCTCTTAGTACTTGGCCCAGAGGTCTGACCATTGATCCTGCGGTGCACCACCCCGATCAATCGGACAGAGGTTTGGATCCCTCCCTTGCTCTTACGACCAGGGAGGCACTCCAGGGTTGGACGAACACCAGTCTGTTCACCAAAAAGACTCAGATTCCTCCCACCAAGAAGTGAGTCTTCCTATTGTTAAAGGACCGAGGGTTTGTATTACGTATCGGAACAAATGACAATTTGTCGAAAATTGCATTTTTCCTAACTATACAAAACCTGAGGTCCTTTACAAATAGTCCCACCTCATGCCACCCCTCACTCGCAAACTTTTGCATGGGCCTAAAGCAAAAGTGATTCTTCACCTCTCGGGCGCGCAGGCGCGCGCACGATCGACAAGCATTTAACTACCGTTCTCCCCTTGTTCGAAGCTTACGACCGTCCCAGCTGCCGCTAGTTACCTTCCTATTGTTAAAGGACCTCAGGTTTGTATAGTTAGGAAAAATGCAATTTTCGACAAATTGTCATATTCGGAGGTGTACAATTGTTCATTGTTCACCCCGGATTAGCAGATGTATTGAAAGACATCGCCTACTCCCACACCTGCCAGCTCTACTTCCAAACGTTCAGCCCATGAGAAGCAGTTCTTCAAGCGGCTCTCCCCTGTGTTTCATTACTGAAGAACGCCCCGCTTCATTGCACAACGGACAGCAATGAATAAATGGCGGTTAGCGTTTTCAGTCATTTGTAAGCACAGGTTTAGAATCTTGAGATTCCTTCTCTCGATTCAGCTGGAAGACGTAGGTTGCATTCATTGCCTACCTTCGTCTTCAACGTCACATAGTGTTGTTTCTCCTTAAGCTGAGATTCAACGTCTATGAGATTTTCTTGCCATCAGGGACCTCGGTCTTTTGAAGGCAATTGACTTTCGCCTTTTGAGCTTATGCATTAAGAGAATCATCGCCGCGCCGTCCGGCATCGGTGACTAACAAATATTTTATTTGTTGGTCTCTCAGCATAACTCTTTAAAGGGCGAAGGTCACGTGATACCAGGATGCTTGGGACAACTTGCCTCTACTGATTCCGAACCAGTCAGTCGGCAGCTGTCAGAGCGCCCGAGTCAGTTACGAACTATGCTGTGGACTTAGTTCGGTTGTTCCAGAGCAATCATTACTTCGTCTTAATAGCTTGTCAGTATGAGTACTGTACATAACCAAAGTCGAGAAGAGGGATAGGTCATACGACTATTCCCTTCTTTTCGTCTTAGGTAACTGCATGACTTCTCTTGAGAAGTCAAGCACCAAAGGGATGGGGATTTGTGACGCTCGATTTCGTACCGATCTTCGTAGCGAAGACTCAGAACCCTTCGGTAACTGACATTGGTTCGAGCTCCTTCACAATACCCTCCCTAATGGACGTCACCGCCTCCGATACGAAGGCTATGCTGCTTTGTCCTGTGAAGGTGCGACGGAGCTGTCTGAAGAAACTCGACACCCAGGATGAGTGTGGACGCCTCTTCATCATTCTCTCGCGTTCCGCAAGAACTTCTCCGTGGCGCAGGTAATGAAGGCAGGCGCCTGGTCCAACCGGACCGCATGACACCTCCTTTACCTTACCTTAGGATATTGCCCACAGTTCCTTGGATCTTTTTCCTTGGGAACCGTGGTTGGTTGCTCAACACGTTGTGTAGTTAACCCAGACCCTCGCAGGCTGAACAGCATCGAGTCCTGGTGTGACCGTAAGAATGGATGAGGAATGAGAGTGTGACTGGCTCCTCTTCCCATCTTTTTCTTCCCTCTACCTTTGGGTAGAGGGACACGGTCGTCACCCTGCTGGGTAAGGACGAGATGCAGGTGAGCTACTCAATAGAGCACCATCCTATCCCTTTCAGTAGGGATAGGAGTAAATATCCACCCCACTTCCTCCAACAAGGGGGGGGGGGTGGCAAGTGGATGCCAAATTGAGACAAACCCATCATTTTATGATTGTCTCTTGCAACAGGAACAAGTTCTTGCTTGCTGGTACGAAGAGATACGCTTGCCTCTCTCTTAGTACTTGGCCCAGAGGTCTGACCATTGATCCTGCGGTGCACACCCCGATCAATCGGACAGAGGTTTGGATCCCTCCCTTGCTCTTACGACCAGGGAGGCACTCCAGGGTTGGACGAACACCAGTCTGTTCACCAAAAGACTCAGATTCCTCCCACCAAGAAGTGAGTCTTCCTATTGTTAAAGACCGAGGGTTTGTATTACGTATCGGAACAAATGACAATTTGTCGAAAATTGCATTTTTCCTAACTATACAAACCTGAGGTCCCCTTTACATATAGTCCCAACTCATGCCACCCCTCACTCTGCAACTTTTTGCATGGGCCTAAAGCAAAAGTGATTCTTCACCTCTCGGTCGCGCGGGAGCCGCGCACGATCGGACAAGCAGTTAACTACCGTTCTCCCCTTGTTCGACAGCTTACGACCGTCCCAGCTGCCGCTAGTTACCTTCCTATTGTTAAAGGACCTCAGGTTTGTATAGTTAGGAAAAATGCAATTTTCGACAAATTGTCATTTTAAACTGAAATTTTTATTTCTATGTATTCATTATGTTATTGTACAGGCATTTATTTTGTATATTTTAGCATTTGTTTTATGTGATCTTGCACCTTTCTGTTTTTTTTTTTTTATTATTGTGGCTGATGATGGAATGCCGGAACTGCGTTTTTGCAGCTGTAAAGTACGTACTGTTTAGCCAAACATCTTGTAAATAAGACAATGCGTTTAACATGATTAAGCTTTTAAATTATTTATATATTGTACATTTCATTACTGCTTATTATTTTATATATCTTAACATTTGTTTTGATGTGATTTGGCACTTTTTCATTGAGTTCTGTTTTATATGGTGTTTTAACATTTGGTACTAACCAATGTAAAGACATATAAACTGAATTAAGTTGATTTTTATTTTTTGTGTTAATTTTTAACAAAAACTACCATTACATCAAAATCCCTTTACTAGAAGCTACATAACTGGAGGTATTATTTTATTGTGTTTTCAGACAGGTTTGACTTGAGAAACGGCCTGTTAGGCTTATGAGCCTTTTTCTCTATCAGTAAAAAAAATTATTTTCTTTGAGATACAGCTGTCAGCTTTTCAAGTGAAATGTTTAAATATCAAAACATATGTTTTATATCACACAGAAGTGGGTAGTTTCATTTTTAACTTTTTCTTCTGATACAGGTTGATTCTAAGTCGTACAATAGTTTTCCATCTCATGGTAACACCAAAACTTATCGACATCATATGCGTGACCAAAAAATCCGGAAGTATTACGACCTGAAGCATGTTGCTCAGATGCGAGTAGCTATAACTAATGTGATGGAGGCCACACTGGAATCAGCATTCCAGCTGATCCTGCAGCTCTATATTGTTGGTACTCGATATACAGAATTAGACAAGGTAGGAGTTTATTATTTTCATGCTATTAAACGTTGTTTCATGTCGGTTGTGCCTAGTGTTTAGAATCCTTTCTTCAGTTATATTGCATTTTTTCACCAGTAGCCTTTAAATCATCAGTAGCCCACATCTGAAGGAGTGACGCAAACTTCAGTACTCAGGGTACATGAAAGGGCTAATAATAAGTAATTTCTTAGTGTGTGTGATGAAACAAATAAAAAATAGTTATTGTAATATTTTTAGTGGGTTAAAATCACTAAATCTTAAACAAAAAATTTTATACCATTCAACTTACCTGTCAGATATATACATAGCTATTACTCCGTCGTCCGACAGAAATTCGAATTTCGCGGCACACGCGGCAGGTAGGTCAGGTGATCTACCACCCCGCCGCTGGGTGGCGGGAATAGGAACCATACCCGTTTTCTAATTCATATTTTTTCTGTCGCTTGGAATGTAAACAACGTTTGCAGTTCCTCCTGATGGATTTTCGTGTTTCATCGCCATCGATCGTCCTGGGCTAACTTTTACAGGGAAGTAATGGATCTTTGGTTCGGCATACGCTTTTGTTAACTTTTAGAATTTTTTGATAAAATTAACTTCGAAAATTTAGAAGATTAGTGACGTGTAACTACCGAAGTTTTCGGTAGACACTCATCCACTTTCACGAAAGTGAATTACTTATATTTATTCATTAATACAAATAAGTGGTAGTGTTTGATTGAGGAAATGGATATCTTTCTTCCTAGTTGGGGAAGTCAGAAAGTAACTATCCTTTAGAAGCTTCATTAGCTCTTGTGTTAACGAGCAATTATAGTAGTAACAGTACTAGTAGTTGTTGCATCCTCATCATCTTCTTACTCCGCAGAATCTACAATATCATATTTGCAAATTGTAGACTTTGGATATATTTCAAATCGAACTCTTAGAACGTAAGAAGTGAATATAGTGTTTTCCCCCATTACAATGGAGGGTGCGTCTGATCGGCTCTGTCTCGCTCTCAGGTCTAGACCTCTTCCAAGCTCACAAGCCCAGAGGAGAAGGAATGTCGAAAACCGTAAGGAGGTTTCAGAGAATCCCCACCGGTCAGGCGTCCCCTCGGCAGGTTCTGTAGAGCGTCCCAGACTGCCAGGGATAGCCATTGGAAAGGCATCCTAAAAACAGTGTTTCCATCCCTTCCCTTTTATGCCTACGGTTCCTCGATGGATAGAAGAACTTCAAATGAATGAAATTGGCGAAGATCCTCGTATAATGCCTTCTGGTAGAATTATTCAAAATGAGAATGACATTAATCGATCCACCTTTCGGAATCAGGCGACGATTTAGCGCCTTCTAATATTAGAGATCATTCGATAACTTTTGTGATAAAGTCATTGTTCGAACACTTTTTTTTTTTCGCAACTAGACGAGAGCGCTATCCCATGGGGGTATGAAATTGTTATTTCAACATAAGATTCCCCATCGGTGCATTTTTAGATATAAATCTATTATGATGAGAACGATTTAGGTTGTTTGTCAATCGAATGAATTATATGGATCTCGTTGAGTGATAAAGCATATATGTATGACTTTTAAGCTTCTAGCTCCTACCACGCTTAGGACAAATCGCCTTAGGACTACGGTATGGCAAGGCATAGACACATACCGAAAATTTATGCTATATGGTCAAGTGAAATCCTTACAAAATTTCCTAAATTAATACGGTTTACCTTAATGTAACAGTATTATAGAGGATTCTATTACGCTAGAGTATGAGTTATATGATGCTATCGTGTCTTCGAGAAGTGATCGGAGAAGCATATCTTTATTGGTGGATTGAGAGTAGGATAGAACATTTTTCTTCGTGTTAGAAGAGGTTTCCATGAATTACCAGTACCCTTCTAGGACTTTCCTAGAAAGGAATAGGTTTAAAAGAATTGTTTAGAGGACACCTATTTAGTTTCTAGACTTGTCGAAGTCTCGTTAGCTTAATTATGCTTATATAAAAACTTCCTGAAGTTCGATAATAATTTATAAGATTCCTTTATTTAATGGAGTAACTGGCAACTCTGGAAAGGGAAGGCCAGACTGCTTTCGCGTTGAATGAAGACCAACGCAGTCGCAGTACCTTCTTGTTCTCAGTCGTGAGAGGTCGTTTACAGCTCTCTCTCCTGCGGAATGGGATAACTAACCGTATCTCTTCCCTACAATCGTGGTCTTAGCCTCGGATTGAGGGAATACTGAAGCTATCATAAATAAAATATTGTCTGCCTTTTGTTAGGAATCTTTCAATAAGAAGGATATTACAACCTTTCAATGCTGTTTACCGTAGGTAACATGATTAAAGGATTCTAATGCAGCAGAACATGATATTATTTAATGCACTCATACTTACGAAAGCATGACTTATTAGAATACATACTTAGTGAGAAGAGAGATGTAATAGAGATTCACTTCAAGACTACGGTATGGTTAAGTCTTTCGAGAAAGGACACAACCGTATTTAGAATCGGATATTGCGCAGAAGTTGTATGTCGTGGATGGGAAACATTCTTTTAGTGGGAAATGGTTTCCCTGAAGGGATTATACTACGTATATAAAAGTTTTTCATAATAAGAACGGAATTAACATATGAAAGGATGTCGGGTACATAAAGACACAGATGTTCTGGCACATAACATAAAGATAATTAGTAGGAGGCGCCAGCCTGGCGCAGATGCGCCACCCTGGCGCAAGTTGCGCCATCCTGGCGCAAGTTGCGCCATCCTGGCGCAAATTGCGCCAGCTTGGTGCAATAAGCCTAGAGCACCATCCAAAATATTTCTCGTTTCAGCGAGTTATTAAACAAAAACAATGCAAGAATTTGCGAGTCCGTGAGAACCTCGATCGACGATAATAACTGTTAAAGTATGTCTAACATTTATTGCAAAGAGTTGTGAGAACCTGCGAGAAGTCTTCTTCATAGATCTCTTAGCAAGAAGACGACGAACAGTCTTCATGTAGACTGCTTCCTTTTCCTCAAACCATGCCATAAGGAATCATAAGCGCCAGCCAGACGCCTGGCTCTAACTAGAAAATAATTAGTTAATAGATATACCTTAGAGCAAATTATGCTTTCCTACATAGAGCTGGGAAGTTACTCAGTCCCTCACACTGGAGTGGTCCTTCTCGTTCAGGAAAAAAGGGGGGGGGGATACGGAAGAATTAGCCGAGGAAAGAATAATTCCCCTTCCGATATACTCGTATTAGAGGAAAATTGAGAAGAAACATCCAACTATGGAAGTACTGTAGAATTATAGGATTCTTGCAGCACCTCTTCTTATTTTGATATCGAGATTTTCTGACCAAGGTTGCAAGTAATAGGCATAAAGGCTCCAGCCAGGCCTTAACCAGGCGATAGGCGCCAGCTAAAAACCAAACGATAGCGCCAACCAGGGGCGCGAGGCGTCCGCCAGCCGCGAGGCCAGCCATCGCGACGCAGCCAGGCACAGGCTCCAGCCAGGCCTTAACCAGGCGATAGCGCCAGCTAGGCGCGAACGGCGTCAGCCAGGTCGGCGGAGCGCCCAGGCTTTAACCAGACGATAGGCGAAACCAGGAGCGGAGGCGTCAGCCAGGCGCGAGCGCAGCCAGGCGCGATGCGCCAAGCCAAGGCACGAGGCGTCAGCCAGGCGCGAGAAGCAGCCAGGCGCGAAGCGCCAGCAGGCGCGAAGCGGCAGCCAGGCGCGAAGCGCCAGCAAGGAGCGAAGCGCCAGCCAGGCGCAAGACATCAGGATCTCCAATTTCTCAGTATTTGGAGATAGACTTTCCAAGAGTTTCCTCTTTGAGAACTGACACAAGATCAGTTTTTTCCTGACAGTGACACAAGTTGCGCACAGGCGGCCGTGGCCCTTGTCAGGATTAACTGAAATTGCGGAAGTCTCTAACAAGAACAGACTTCTCATGTCAGTTAACATAGTGGTCGCGTGAGCGACTTCTTTCCTGGCAAGAGGAGTTGTTTTGGGAGAAACTCTTTTTGCCAGATCAACCCTCTACTGACAATTATTCTAGATATCGCACAGGCGAACGATAGTACGTGTCAGGATAAGTGGGTTCTTCTGCTTTATAGACCTTTACATGGTGAAGAGAACTGATATCTTTAGAGGTCTCTCGCTTTCCTCAACCTTATGAGACAAGTGATAGAAAATATATCGGACTCATAAGTTAATCTGGGTGCAGGTTTAGAAAGACCTTGGCAACCCTTTTTTATTGCACGTTTCGGCTAGTCCCTTGAACCATGCAGCTCCTCTCTCCTCTTTCATTGTTATTAACAGGATGTTATATTATCCTACTCCCATGTAAACATATAACAAGGGAGACCTTGTAATGTTTTGGTACTGGAAAAGACTCGTAGGAGCTCTCGGTACTATTGGGTGAGAGGCTCTTTCAAGTATCTGAACCGTACATTACGGCTGATGTCCTAGTATAGGAATCTTGAATGATTCTCCTCGATCCTGGATCAGTTAGTAGGAGAATAGGATAATAATAATTTGTTTTGCAGAATAACGATGATAGAATTTTTCCATTCTCTCGTTGCCCAGGCACGAGGACAGGAAGAAAGAATATAAGAGAGAGGTAGCAATATACGCCATCTTTATGTTTATAGAAAGGGGAATGAAATTTAGTTTTTTTTTTTTTCCCTAAAAGATAAACTCTTTACAGAATGTAAGACAAAGGGCATCAAAGAAAGAGAGGATATATGTTATGCCTCATTTTAGACTTAGTGAGGTTGGATTCTCAGAGGTCACGTTCTTCTCACAGCAGGTTTTGGAAGTCTTTTCCAAGACAGTCTGAATATTCTTTCAACATCTATTTTAAATGGACCTTAACAACCTCTCCACTCTGAGTCTGTCTGCGTGCAGACTGACCAGAAGTGGACATGAATGAGAGGATGTTTCAAGGTAATGACAGTAGTCATGGATAAGATATATAATTACTGCAGATCGTGCTTGAGGGAATGAGGAAACTGTCCTCTTCCGATACCTCTGTGAACCACATAGCGGTTTTTTCTTCCCTTTCAGAGGGAAGAATTACCTTTGTATATATCTGCTATCAAAGAACGCAGTAAAAGGCTATACTCTGTCTCTATAAAGGGAATTGGAGATGGCAGAGCATTAAGATCTTCGGGATCTTACACAATACCAATACCTCTATACGACAAGACTTGGAGATCTTATAGTTACAATGGGATCCTATTTGGGCCTCAGATTCCGTGTTCTGACAAGATGGAACTGCTCCTCATCAATGTTTCTCTTGGTACTAATCGACCAAAAGGACGAGTGAGATTTTGGGCTTGAAATCTGGAATCAAATTCTAGAAAGACTCGGTAATGGGTTCCTGCCAGCATGGTATGTTTGGCAAAAGAACTATAACCTTTTTTTTCCTGGATCAACGCTTTCAGATAAAGGATTCGTTGTCCAGGCAATGTATTTACGTTGTTATCTACAAAAGAAGATAAGATTTAAACGTTTGCTGACAGGGTCTTTGGAATACGATGAGGGCTCAAAACTACTTCCCAGAAGGTTCGAAGAGATATATTTAAAGAGCTAGAAATTGGGAATCCTCCCAATTTCAGCTCAGAGTCTCCTTAAACTTCCAGGCTCTTTCCCTGCCTTCGTGCAAGGATAGGGAAGATTTTGCAACGAGAGAACTTATCAACATGTAGGAAGAGTGCTCGTTAGCAACTGAAGTATCAAGTATGATCCTCCTCGGAGGAAGACTGGTCTCTCGGACTATTAGATTTCCTATCGTCTACTGGATGTAGCCGACTAAATTACCTCCCCTTGTTGCAGAGGCCATAAGCTCAAAGTGAAAGAATTTCTTCCACCCTTTTCCTTTCTCCTGATAAACGATTGTGGATGTTCAGACTTTCGGACAATGTAGCGCCAATCAGGCGCCAAATGCCAAACAGGTGTAAAGACGCCAGAGCAAGACAGTCCAATTAAACACTGTCATTGTCTGATGAGGAGAAGGAGTAGGCCTCCAATCTGGCGCAGATGCGCTAGAGGCGAATAAATCAGGCAAATAAAGTGTCCGAGGTGGACATCGCCAGTTTTCATCGAGACTCTTAACAAGCTCGAATCTCCAGCAAGTGGGGAGAAGTCAGCCAGGCGCGAGGCGCCAGGCAAGCGAAGCACCAGCCAGACGCGAGGCGCCAGCCAGGCGCGAGACGCCAGGCAGGCGCGAGGCGCCAGGCAGGCGCGAGGCGCCAGGCAGGCGCGAGGCGCCAGCCAGGCGCGAGGCGCCAGCCAAGGCGCGAGACGCCAGGCAGGCGCGAGGCTCCAGCCAGGCGCGAGGCTCCAGCCAGGCGCGAGGCTCCAGCCAGGCGCGAGGCTCCAGCCAGGCGCGAGGCTCCAGCCAGGCGCGATGGCTCCAGCCAGGCGCGAGGCTCCAGCCAGGCGGGCGAGGCTCCACCAAGCCAGGAGCGAGGCTCCAGCCAGGCGCGAGGCTCCAGCCAGGCGCGAGGCTCCAGCCAGGCGCGAGGCTCCAGCCAGGCGCGATGGCTCCAGCCAGGCGCGAGGCTCCAGCAGGAGCGAGGCGCCAGTCAGGGGCGAGGCGCCAGGCAGGCGCGAGGCGCCAGGCAGGCGCGAGGCGCCAGGCAGGCGCGAGGCGCCAGTCAAGCGCGAGGCTCCAGTCAGGCGCGAGGCGCCAGCCAGGCGCGAGGCGCCAGCCAGGGGCGAGGCGCGAGGCGCCAGCCAGGCGCAAGCCAGGCTCTGGGCTTCATCTAGAAGAGATCTGTTGCAAAGAAAGCCCTGGTCTTCTTTGGAAGAGTGGAATCTCTAAAGCACTTCTTGTGTAACTTGACGTTTCCTTCAAACAGCTAAGAATTAAAAGCGCTTGAAGTGCGAGCTTTTAACAATTCTCGTTCTTTCCATAACAATATGTCGTGAGAGTCATATTAGCTGTATAGCGGGAGATGCAACTCTGTTGTTGACTTCTCTTTGCACGAAGGAGATCAAGTGGGCCTATGAGAGATCCTTCTCTCTTTGTTATACGTGTCCACGGATGCGTTGCTGGGATAGGGAGCCGACACTGATCCTTAACTAGTGAATTAAAATTTTTTATTTTTTATTTTTTATTTTTAACATAAGTGTATTATTTTCTGGGGTTATTTGAAATGAGTTTGGGGATAGCTCTTTTCAAATTAAGCACAAACCCTCGTGTTAGGATCAGGTGATCGGGATCGGTGTTGTGCTCCTTAAATTATGCCAATAGGCATTGGTGTATTGTCATGTAAGTGGATAAGACCCCATTGACAAATGACCACTAGATTCTGTCAAGTAACGGGATAAGACCCATTGACAGATCTACAAGAACTCTTAGCCATAGGTCACATCCTCGCTGAGGCTCTTGAGACGAAGCAGACTACTAGCAATAGCTAGGAAGTCGACCCTTCGTCTAAACACATAGGAACCAAGGTTTTATTTATTTATTACCTACAACGTATGTTGTTTACCTGTCTATTCAGTAATAGCTGTCTTTTACCCTCCACCAATGGTGTGAATCAGCTATGTATATATCTGACAGGTAAGTTGAATGTATA
This sequence comes from Macrobrachium nipponense, assembly GCF_015104395.2. Taxonomy (NCBI): domain Eukaryota; kingdom Metazoa; phylum Arthropoda; class Malacostraca; order Decapoda; family Palaemonidae; genus Macrobrachium; species Macrobrachium nipponense. The sequence continues at coordinate 26,337,459 of NC_061096.1, forward strand.
AAAAATGATATTGTTATGATACAATAAAGTTTTATACATACTTACCTGGCAGAGATATACAATTAAATGGCCCACCCAGCCTCCCCTCAGGAGACAGCTGGAAGAAAAAATATGAATTAGAAAACGGGTATGGTTCCTATTCCCGCCACCCAGCGGCGGGGTGGTAGATCACCTGACCTACCTGCCGCGTGTGCCGCGAAATTCGAATTTCTGTCGGACGACGGAGTAATAGCTATGTATATATCTGCCAGGTAAGTATATATAAAACTTTATTGTATCATAACAATATCATTCCCCTTACAACCTACATAGAATTTTACATACTGTTATTACTGTCATTGGGATTGTATAAGTGTTTTATTTTCATCTTTCTTGTTGTTACAGGTGAAGGATGTAACTCTTGGGTCTATTCTGTCCCTCTCTGATCGAGGGTCTGAGACACAGCTATCAAAGCAAGTGTTCTCTGTTTTGATATCACTGGTTTCACTGACTTGGTCTTTCACCTCTTACCATCGTTTCTCGAAACTAGGTGGTCTCACCATCCTCAATGCCTTGCCATTGCTTTTTGCCATCTTCTTTCAGGTATGTATCATATAATACACAGTAAATCTCAGTATGCAGTATATAATATGTCTGTTACAAGTAAGAGTATCATGTAAAAACGACTTGTAGTTCAAGATGGATATTATAACAAAATAGCTTCTATATATTATATTTATTTGTTGATAAAGGTATCCTTTGGGAAACAATTCTTTAAAATAGTAACTGTTTTCATGGAACTCATTTAAGTACCTGATTATGAGGCTGTAACTTTGCAGTTTATCTGATCTTCAGATCGTTTTTGGAATTCTAGAATGTAAAATGCATTGAGAATGTGTTTTTCGTATTTCATTTACAGGTTGTTTCTCGGGCCATAGCTTGCACTCTGTTCACTCTGGCGTACACATGGAAAGTCTTTGTTGTTTTAGGTATACATTTTGTGGTGGTCCTCGTATTCAAGTTGAAATTAGAGGAAAGGTGAGTGTTACTGCTAACTGATTTTGTTAGTTTGATGAATGGAAAATGTAGTTTGTTTGATTTTCTTTTTTATTTTCTTTCTCGAACAATTTACAGTTTACTACAATTTTTGAATATGAGTTCATGTTCAGTTAGTAGTTTCTAAGCATGAAGCTCAACTTGAAAACTTTTTATGTGTGGCTCTTACTAGTTTTCTCATATCTAGTAGACTTTGTACTCACTTTTATAAGGATGCAGTGAAAGATTAATTGTACCTATAGAAGTATGTTGAGGAACTGAAATGATGATGGCAAGAGAATTCTTTTGCTGGGCTATTCTCTTCATAGTTATGCCCACACCCTGATCCCGTTTATGGAACAGTTCATGAAAGTGATAGTCTTCATTCGAATTCTGTGTAGAAATGAGCTTCCATAAGATTATGTTGTTATTATGATTTCTGCAAGAGTAAAACACAGTCCAAATTTTTCCGGTTTATCTTCAAATATTTACAATTTTATAACTTGTAAAAAACTTACAATTCAGATGTACTTGTCTTGCAGTTGTTATTCAGAGGGAAAAACCAACATTGAATTTATTTGTAAAAGCCACAAATGTACATGTCCTGCCATCATGTAAAAGACTACTATTATCATTTCAGAACTACAGTACGTATTTGCAATGATTTTGTAATTTGTGGGCAGTTTTGGAAAACCACTGTAGCATGTTTTTTTAGTTGATCTTATTTCTTTCTCATTACTGAAAAGTGGAGATTTTCCAAGGAAAAATGTGATTAGGGTGGAAGAAGGTGCCACAGATCTTTTGTCACCATATGCAATGGCATCATCATTGAGTTCGCCGTGTTCAGACGTTACTTTTGCTCTGAAATTTAAGACCACAGGTGATATACGAGTTTTGTAAGTGTATGTTCACTCTTGTTGTGAAGTGTTGGTTTATAAATTTTTTTGCAGATCAGTTGGAAGGAATAAAGAAAGAAGGGCATATGGAAGGGGCACCCATAAATCACAAGGGTAAGAAATTGTATGGGATTATGATTTCATTGTGGCATTATTCCTCTGGGAGCAAAAGCGTGGACACTCCTCATGGGTTAAGGACTGGGCATACTAGCATAACACTCGCTTGATTAATTCAGGGATTTGGCAACTTTCATTAGTGTGGTGGTGTATGTTTTGAAACTTTTAGTGGGGCCATGGTGGTGGAACATGCCACTGCATGTAGAAATAGTATACTAACCCACTATTTTTTTTAAAGAAAGTACGTATATTTGCAGTTTTGAAAGCTGTATGGTTGGTTTTGTATTGGTTGAAAATTGACTTCACCAGAAACACATTATATTTATAATACGTATTGCCAAATTTTATGGTCCACAAATCCCAGTCACCACATACTTTTGTTTAACAAACAAAATAATTGATGTGGTTAACAGATGACTCTGCTCATGCATTCCATGCACTGTAGGCAATACAGTACATACTTACAGTTCTTGGTAGCATACATTCAGCTGCTAGCTGCAACTTTTTTCATTCCTTCCATCTTACTTTCCTCCTTCTCATTTGTTAAATTTTATATTCAAATTCAAATTCAGTAGTTGCAAGAGAGTGGATGTCTAGAAGGATCTGGGGCAGCTACGGGGAGTTCCCTTAGTGGACATTTTCTCTTTTAACTTCAGCATCAAGAACCAGCTTACTGTTTAGCAGTACTGGATCAATAGCTGGGAAAACCAATGTCCTTATGAAATCATGGGATGTTCTAGAAGTCTGCAGCTTTCCTGTTTGAGATAGTACTGGACAAGGTTTGCAGCTACAATCAACTATTAGATGTACCTTAGGTAAGTGAAATTACTGCCAACCTCACTCTCACCAATGTTTGGGAGCCTGAAGATGCGGGATCTTCATGCATGGAGATATCCACCAAAGTCACAGCGACAGAATTTTCAGCAAAGGCAGAGGAGGCTTTTCCTTGTTTTTCACGAGTCTCCTGAAACTACTACTTTCTCTTGCCAATTTTCTTTTTAGCAGAGATGAAACGCCAAAGTAGCTACGATGAATCCATTGTGGCCTTTGCTAACCCATTGCTCTCTTACCATGCTAAGAGCAGAGGTTGTTCTGTGGACTACAGACTTAGGGGATGAGTCCAGACTTGACCTTTCCACAGGCCACTACAAAAGCAGGTGAAAAGGACATTGTCAGTAGTTCAAACCATTCATCTTTTGGGCATTTGTAGCAACGTGAAGGATAGCAAGACAACACACATTTAAATGGATGCTCATGGGTGCTCTTCTCTTTCTTGCTTTTTCAGGGAATAGTGGGTGGTAAAGCAGTTTTATTGGCTGCCACTTGTAGGAGCCTGTTTACTTTTGCAAGATTTTATTTTTGTGACATTACTAATAGGTGATTGGACCCTTACTTCTTAGAGCTGGTAGTTAGCTGTGGGACAGGTGGTTTCTGTTGCAGAATTGGTTGGTTGTAAATATTATGGTTTTGTCCTTATGCAGACATCTTCATTTATTGCAGCCATTAGTACAAATGCTTTTCCAAGTCCCTAAAGCTTCTCATAGCAGATCCTGTGAGTCCCAATCAAGTAATTCCCACCTTAATTGTAATTTTGGTTATAGTTTATGTGCTTTCTGTAATTTGTTTGCGGAAAAACAAATGTAATTTTTCAAAAACAAAACAAATACATAAAGTATTTTAATACATTAGAATATTTACTATTAGAACCCTACTTCCCAGTGCTGTCTTTAAGCAATATTAATTGTTCGTACCATAAGAGACTCAGGGGATCTGTTGGCATAAATGTAGAGCCACTTTTTAGCTGCTGCTATTCTGTCTTTGTTAGTTAAACGATAGATGTGTGTGAGATGTTATGGACCTTGAAATTTGGTTAGATTGTAAGTAATAGCTTTATATTGAAAAAATTAATTCTATTTTAAAGAAATAAAATTTTGTATTCAAAATGTTGGGGAAACTTATTAGTAGCCAAACATGGCTATTAGTAGTATGTTGAAAAAGTACTGTGGCACTTTTGCGGCACTAATGCACCAGTAGAAAGTTTTTAAAAAATATCTTATCCATAGGTTGAATAACCAAGAATGTATTAATACATAAAAAAAGACCTGCAAGTGTAGGCATTATAGTACTGTAGAAAAAACCATTAAATTTACCTTTTTTTATTACTTTTATTATTTCATATTGCCAAAGATGTAGGATAAACTGCTAGGCAATAGCAGGTCTGCCACTCTAATTTACATTTCATTGCTCTTCAAGCCTCAAAAATGTTCAAACTATTTTCGTTATAAAACAATAAATAATAGCACCTTAAACCTTGTTTTGGCAAGAAAACAAGTGCCACATTGTTAGGTAAATCAGTGAAGTGCAATTTGAGGACAGCAAGACTTCCCTCACTCTGTGAGAACTCCCACTATTTGACTGCCCGTGAACGAAAAGTGTGCGGCTACTGGAAGAATTAGGGAAGGGACATCCTGTAGATTTAAATCAAGGTGCCAGCTCACAAGAAAGAAAATTAACTAGAATATGGATTATTATATGTAATGGGATTAACAAGTTTCTGTGAAATGATGATTCCAGATTCACACATGCAACCAGTCACTTGTAGCTCCCCTACTTCTTCCTCATCTTTATGAATTCAGGATGGGCATGTCTGAGGACATTCCAATTGGGATTTGGGTTTAATATGATTGATGGGTTTGCTATGAACATCTTTTTCTCTTTATTTTAATAAGATTTGAATAGGCTATTTGCTGCCCTAAATCCAAACCTTTGCTGTTTGGGGTTTCAATGAAACTGGAAAGTGGAAGTTGATTGTACATTGCATAATTTATCATGACCAGCAAATTATATTTTGTGTTTTCATGACAAGTGACACCTTAGATAAAATCCTAATCCATTTTTTCTCTATAAGAAGCTCTATGCATACCTATAATATTGTTCTTCACATCATAAATATTTTACTCTGACTTGGAGTATGAGGACACTAAATTATTTCTGATTTTATAACTTAATGCCTTGATTTTTTTTCAACGACTATTCTAATCCTCTGTTTTTTTTTTTTTTTTTTTTTTTTTTTTTTTTTTTTTTTTTTTTTTTTTTTTTTTTTTTTTTTTTTTTTTTTTTTTTTTTTTTTTTTTTTTTTTTTTTTTTTTTTTTTTTTTTTTTTTTTTAGAATGCACTGAATGTAGCCTTTAATGTTGGTGTGATTTTCTGCAGTGTTTGTCAGTTCATTACCCCTCTCATTGACTGTATATGACAGGACTATATCTTTTGTAAATCTAGTGAAATTATGTACATTACATTACCAGGAGAATCATATAGACGTATCAAATTCGTCATGATTTCATGGAAACATGAGTTTGAAAATTTCTCCAGTTGAGACAAACTTTTCATCTGAACTTTATATTATTGAATATGCTTTTTGTTGGCACAAATGTTTGGGCTTTGTATTTCATTACTTCAGTTTACAATCCCATGGCTAAGATTAGTTTGCACCAAAGCATTTAACTTGCTATCCCTTGTTATAATTTTGCATATAAGCTTTGTGTTCTATATACCTACTCTGAGTAGGAGACGAAAAAAAAAAGGTGAAATAGATTGAAAAAGGAAGTAATGTATACCAGGAATTGATTGTGTTCCTTGCCCTTCCCAGATAGGCATTCTTGTTGTGTAATAGGTTCCACATTGAAGCTGACTTTTTTTTTTCACAAGACTTACTTGAAATTGTACACTATCAAGATCCAAGATATCAGTTATAGGGTAGAAGTAGCACACTGGTTAAAACACCTAACAACAACAGCTATAATATAGTAATAATAATAATATAATAAGGTGATGAGACAATAGAGTTAGTTGGGCTAGTCACCACAATAAATCATGGAAAAATGAAGTTGCTATTGATATAATCATGCAACTACCTTGCAAAATACTAATACATACAGTTTTGGTGAAAATATGTGTATAGTGTATAAAGATTGGGCACTTTCTTTGGCATACTGTGTGCCTGCAAAACTAAGACACCTTGATACATAGCACTTTTATATAACTTATTCCTTTACATAGGAAGTCAATGATATGGCCAAGGTTTGTAGCTCAAATTTTTGTGATAACCTAATTTTTTTTTTAATCTAGAAGGAAATTTAGACTGACAGTATTAAGTGAAGAATTTTTTGTACAAGGTTATGTTTGTGTTGTGGTTATTGTCTTTGTATAGTGTCCTTCTGTGGATATAGAAGAAAACATCAAAAGTTCCTTGCTTTTAGTAATGACGTTCAGAAAACATTAAAATTCCTTGCATTTTATAATGCTCTTCAAAAATTATCACAATTCTTTGCATTTCATAATGCTGTTCATAGTTGTCAATCAAAGATTTACTAAGGCTGTAGTCCTGTGAAAATTGTTTGGCTTCATATAAGCAATGTGTAGTGTAATTACTGCTTGATGTGAGGTGGAGTGGAATTTTTACTTTATTTTTATCATTAATTCTGTGAACTGTTTTCAGTAATGCATAAGGTAATCTGTCGTGTTTATTTAAGCGAGATAAAAATCTGTTGTTTGAATTTTATGTATTTGTTTGCATTGTAAATAGCAATAAGTTTTGTATTTACTTATAAGAATCCAAACAGGGCTTTAGTTTATTTTGCTAACTGGCTGAAAGTCTGTTGCACTGTTGGAAAAGTACAGTACATACATGTAAACGGAACGTGGCAGGAGTTGTGGTTTCGTGCTGATCATGAATCAAGCGCTGCTAAAATTTTAGTGAACTTGAAGAGCCATATGTTTTTTTATTTCTAGAGTAGGTAAGAGCTATGCATTTACATAAGAATAATATTTCTCTCTCATTCAGGGAATGGTAGAAGTAAGTTAGTTCTTTATGTACTTTTTATTATGAAATGTGTACTATTGCAAAATTTTGAGGTGTAAATTATCTCAAATGGTGAACTCTTACCATTACATATGATGATTAATAGTAAAAATTGCTACTTTACCTGTAACACTGACAAAGTGTGGTGTTAAATAATTAGATGGCCAGTAGGATAATAATACCAATCTTGTTTTGAAAACTGCTTTGGATGAGAAATTTTAAGAATTTTTTCATCTTCAGTGTGACCAATAATGGGTTTATAAAAATCCATTATACTATGGTAGATTAATTGGCTTTGTAAGAATAATGGGTTTTTGTGGAAAAAAATACATACAAGTTACAGGAATATGACTTGGATGTATAGTACATGTACTATACTGCTTCATTGCAAAACTGATGTTAATGATCTCTACAATTGTGTAGAATATGAAAATCTCACTTGGCACCTTCTTTATGAAGGAAGGTCACATATTACGTCTGGTATTTAGATCCATGTTTAAACTGACAAGGTGAGTGATGTTTATATGCTGCATCGGCAGAATATATGAAAGGTGACAGACTTCAGCTCGAGAGATTTTATCACAACTGTTACCAGAGTTGTCCAGGCCTATTTTTGTTAAAGAAACTCACCTCCAAAGCTTCAGTGCACATAAAACTAAGATTACACTTGATAGTATAAGGCATTATTTCTGGTATTCTAACAGTAGTTGATTTAGCAGCATTAATCCAACAGTTTTAAGAACGAAATTAGACGATTTTCTTTATACCCTGTATAGCTTTTACCACTATTATTCATAAGGTTAGTAAGCCACTAAATTTACAAGTCACATTTTAGTTGATTTTGGTATCTATAGAACTGGATGAGGAAAGTCATTTGCACTGCAGTCATACAAATAGAAAATCAAAAATCTTTTTTTCCCTTATTCTCTTGCATGTCTTACATGTTCAGTGACAAGTAAGAATATAATTCTGTATGCTGTTACTGTGTTTATAAATAATTATTAATGACATGTACTAATGCTTTGAAAATTATAATAATAATTAATAGTAATCAACTCTATGTATCCCTTATTTTGGAAAGATATAGAGCTGAAAGCTGCCAAATTCCTTTTGGACTGGAAGGCATTAAAGGATATTTGTTTTTTTATTGTCATAAAAAAAATGTTTTTATTTGCTTAGAAATTTATAGTTCTTTGCCAGTTTTACATAAACCACTAAAGCCTTTTGTAAATACTGTATATACCTTTTGTGTTTTGTGAATAATTTAGGTGAAGTCGACATTAACGTCTGTGCTAGGATTTTAGTCGTGCAAAGATAAATGTTATGTACTGGTAAATAGGCATTCAGAAGGTAGAACAGAAATTGAAGATATTTGTAAAATAAGTTTGCATGTGAGTGACGAGTGAAAAAGCAGACAAGTGTTTGAAAGAATTTTGTCCATGGATGTGATATTAACCTTTCAGTGATAAATTGAGACTTGAACTTCAGGTACTTATTATGAATATGTCTGATAGAATAGTGTAGTAGTAGATGTATGAATAGTATGTCTGACAGAATAGTGAATTAGGAGATGCAGTAAATTTAGAATGGTATGAGGCAAAGTCAGGTACAAGTATTACCACATTTATCTGCATTAATACTTGATGTATGTTGCTATTGAAAATTTGTTTTTGTTTTGATTTTTTTTTTGTATGTGCAGATTTAAGCATATAAATTCATGGTCACAAAGTGGCAAACTGTTCAGAAGAGGCATTGAGGTATGTAGAGGGTCTTCACAAGCAGCCAGTGAGAGAACAAAACTTGTGTGAAATAATAACATTTCTATCAGAAGGCAATAAACACTACGTATTTGACGTTCTTGTCTAGGAGCCATTAACAGTTGTGAAAGTTCTCAAGTAGAAGAGTGCTCTCCCAGCCACGAAACTAATGTGACATGGCCATGTAACATTTCAATCAGCCCCTTAGGCAATAAACAAAATGAAGTTGTACATGGCATTGTTGCTTTTGAGGCAATACCAATCACCAAAGCTGCCAAGCAGAAGAGAGCTCTTCAGGCTGTTCCCCATTTGAATACAATTGTTCCCATCTGTCCCCTTACGATACCCTTTATCAATGTGCTGTACGGAATTTTAATGGCATTACCGTCACATTCTTCCGCCCGCTTGTTGTTACAATATACATAGTAATGTGGTGAGCTGCGGTTGCATGTGAATAGCACCGAGTAGCAGGTAGTGCACATGCGAATAACTGAGGTAATGCTTGTCTGTGTGAGGTATTGGCATACAAAAAATTGTGCTATAACAAGCTGTTGGATTGGGTATGATTGATTTAGTTGGTTGGTAGCTTATACATACTTTATATGAAGATAACTGTATATGACTGGGTGACTGTTACTTTGAAGATAACTGTATATAATTTGGTAGCTGTTACTTTGAAGATAAATGTTACATTGTAGTGCAATGTGTGGTATCATTACACTTCACCACACATTGAGGGATCCCAATTACAGTAGTAATGTTTAGTTTCACTGACAAGGGATATCACAGAAAATGCATTGCATTAAAATTCTTGTTGCAATGTATTTAGAAAATTTTATGTACTGTACAGAATATAAACAACAGTCATAGACTAAGTGTATATTAGTAGGTTATTTAAAACTTGCATGTTGTAAAAAGGCTAATAGGCAAAAGTACTAGTAAATGCCTTTGAGTATTTTCAAGAGATGCTTTCTGTGCTTGTGTGTGCTTTGCCTATGCTCTGCATTTTAAAGATCAACCACATAAATATTCACCTCCACTCACTATTCCCATTTCTGTCTTGGATTCACTTGTGCTCCAGATTTGTATATTGTGTAGCAATGCACAACTAGCTCATAATCTTGGCTCGTGTGACTATCAAGCACTTTTAATTAAGGAAGAAAGGACATATCATTAGCAAGTACTGCAACTTCATCTCAAATATATTTAATGAAAACCTGGTTTTTGAACAGGAATCAATTCTTCCATCAAAGATATGGGAAGAGATTATTCAGAGAGGAATTGCTTCCATCTTTTTTCACAAACCTTCAGTGTTGACTCTAGTAAAGGCACCAAAGCATTGTCAGATTATTCCAGAAGTGGTCTTTTTAAAGAAAACTTTTGTTACCAAACTATTCAACAAAACATTGAGATTTTTAAGTATGCTATTTCATTTCCATTTGTGTAGATCTCGGTACTCTTCTTCATGTAATACTGTTCATCACGGTTCAGCTTTCCTGTATTGTGGCTCTGCGATGGCCACAGGATCACAATACAATGCTCACACACACACACACACACACACACACACACACACACACACACACACACACACACACACACACACACACACACACAGACTTTTGGACCTACAGGTATGCATTGTGGTCCAGCAGTGCTGGCAACTACTCTGCTAGCATTCTTCAAGTGTTTTTTGCAGGATTGCATTCTAGCTCATATTAATAATTTATTTTCCATTTAAAATAGTTAACTTTGTAACTAAATAATAAATTCATGGTAGGTGGAATAATCTGGGAAGACCTGAATGGAAAGGATGGTCATATTTATGAAAAGCTATAAAGTAGGCATGATGCGCTGCAGATCACTGATAAAGAATTGTGATACCTCATGTCAGAGTTTCACTAAAAAATGAGCTAATATCTATGTGACACTTAGTTTATTAAATTGATCATGAGATCTATCCTAAAGAAAAAAAAGTGGGAAACATGCAATTAAACATATATTTTTTACTTCAATTCTTCAACACATGAACTTCACAAAATGTTGTATCATTTATCATAAAGACATGTAATGGCACATGACAAAGCACCAATATCTTATCTATACAGTATATACATAGTAGAGTAATTGTAGGCAGTATTACTCACATTTGAAAGACCAGTCAGGTACATGAATTTACACTGCTCTTTAGTGTAACTATGGTTTTTCTGTGTAGAATATTAAAATGATTTAAAAACAAACTATAAATCTGGAACTCGTGCAAAACTCATAAATGAGATAAATTTCAACTAGCTCCCAAATTGTGTTAACTAATTGAAACTATATAGTACATATTGTTATTTTTAACCATGTACAGAGGATGGATTTTTTTTATTATACTTTTAAGGGATATAAGTTGCTGCTCACATAGTTTCTTTACCATAGTAAACCTTATGCAAATTATAATTGTAAAAAAATTGGTACATTTTGTGTAGGAAGTTCCTTTTTGCTTGCACTTTATAGTTAGTACTTTTTCACCTGCACTTGCCTAACTAAAGTCCCATTACTAAATTGAAGTAATTGAGTAAATATGAATTCAGTGTTAGGTTATAAGTAACTAAGAGAAAAATGTTATGCTTCAGACTTTTTTGAAAGTGATGTGATAATTTTTTTTTTCTTTTTTTAGTAGGGCTGTTCTTGTACAGTCTTAAGTTTTGTTTAACTGAAGTGACACACTGGTCCTTTACCATGAAGAGAGATGGATGCAAGTACTACAATACTAAGGACAGATTTGTAAATTATTTGAGATGTTAGCTTAACAGAACAGGGAAATGATTCCATGTCTAACTGATAGTTTATGACAACCTAAGGAGTATACAGATTGATTAATTAATTTTATTTACACACAAAAGTAACTTTAAAAAAGATTTTCTTTCTCTAGCTTTTAATAAAAATCTTTTGTTTTAGAGTTCTACTATATGTGAATTTTGAATGGCTCATGCCCTTTAATGGCTTTATGGATGGTTGTATATACACAGTAAAATAGCCTAGTACGTACATCAAACACACGTTGTGTTGCTGTATTTCATGGAATGAAATTTAATACATTTCTTTTATTCATTAGGTCAGTGTTGCCACTACGAAAGTATGTGTGCTGCCACTGTTTCCTCGCGTACCTACGCCCTTATTTCTACGTCTTCCTTGGTACCATTGCCTCAACCCTTGTATATTTTCGTTTAGAGCGGCCATCTGCTGTGAAGAAACAGCTTTCTCGTCGACATTCCACTGTTGTTATTCAGGTACTGTACATGTTTTATTCCTCAAAATAAACTCATTTTCTAGAAATGAATTAGTTATGAGGTGCTTTTGCCCATAAAAACTCATAAAATAATAATAATATAATTATTATTACGTATTATTATATTACAATTTCATTCATACTAACCTCAACATTGATAAACAGGAAGGTGAGAAGATAACCCATCAAATGTACAGCTGTTTACATAGGTGATGCTAATTTATGTCTCATGCTTTTTTAAGGAACAGTTATTTGTGAGGTTTTTTAGTGATGGTAATATTGCTAAATATTTGTTTCATTTGTTTTCAGGTATTATTTCTCATTTTGGCATTTATTGAGAACCTCGTGCTTATCACTCTGGGCATTGTAGGTCTTGATCGTTCCAAATATGACAACACCTTTATCACAATCTCTGCTGTCTTATGTGCCATAAGTTACATGACTGGTGTTGTCTTACATGCAGTATACTACAGGTATGGTTCTGGTATATTTTGTAATACAGTTCTATTTTTTATATTCTGAAATGTGACATGTTTTAGAAAGATTCATTTTTCTATTCAGACTCAGTACTTTCATTAGCCTGGTTGTGCATTAGATATTTACCATACATCCTTTAAACAATCGAGAAAAATAACAGTATAACTGTGCTGTTAAACTCCTAAGCACAGCACATTGCAATAAATTTTGTTTTCAAAAAGTATAATTTGTTTCACGACAGATATGTTACTTTTACGTGGCTTGACTTGTTACTTGAACGTAAAAGATCTAAGCTGCTAGATCCACACTTGAGTAAAGTCTCTAACAGGATCCAGCTCAAACAAATAACCTCTGAGGGCTAGCAAAGGGCCAAGAGATAGACATGGATTTTCTTAGTAAAAATAGGTGGTTGTTATTTTAGCTGAATCTCCTACAAAAATCATTTAAACTATTGGCTCAGAGATTTCCTGGGCAGTGCCAAAGCTAATCAGGGCAAACCAGTTGGCTTTTTTAAAATGCAATTAGTAATTACTAATTAAATTGAAGTACTATAATGGTTTGGATCCATTTTACCCAATTAATTTTTAACATCTCACTTTTACTTGTAGTTCCTACCCCACCCCCATATCCACAATTTGCATCAGTGAATAAAACTGAACTAATAGTTTGGGTTGAATGAATAACTTGCCAACTTTCCCAATAAATTTTAATAATCTTTTAATTGGAGTTCCTCTCAGTGCCTTATTTATCATTTGTGTGAGTGAGTGGTCCATGAAGGACAGACTGAACTGACATCATGATGGGGATTTGGGGTTAGAGAGTCTATGCCATAGTGTTTTACAAGACAAACATAATTGGGATATTGCTTTGATTTTGGCCATTCTCTCTAGGGAATGGCGAAGTAAAGTATATAGTTTGTGATTCTGATAAATATATTCTAATTTGCTTTTTTGCCAACAGCTGTTTTGGTCATCCTTGGGTTGACATAAATGGTCCTACAGTCACACGTGATGCAGATGAGAAGACACTGGTTTTAGCTTACTACCGTCAAGGGCAAGTCTCTAAATGGTCAATCTATTCATGTTGTACTGTAAAGCACCATATTGAACAACCAGCAGACAACATTTACCGACAAGATTTGCAGATCAACGGCAAAGAACGTCAAGTGAAAGATCTTTAAGCTGCAAAACTACTGAAGAGCAATAATGAGGTATTACTGAATGGTTTTAATCATAAATATGAGACAAATATAGCTTAAGTGTTATATTCTTCTGAACATGGATACAGTGAAGGTAAGCTTATCCAATAGTTACAGGATTTTTTGAATTTCAGAATAAACTTCAAATAATTTGAGCCAGAATATGGTACAGATTTTAGAATGTCAGTTGCAGAGATTACTGAAGTTGCTGGTTAAGTTTGTGCTCAAGATGCACAATATCAATTCAAGAAACTTATTTCTTTGACCAAAAAACGGTCTAGTCACAAATGTGTACATATGCTGTATATTGTTTTAATTACCACTAGCCAGCTGTATATATTTATTGAGATGAAATTGTGTAACTTGTGATAGAAAAAGTTACTAAAGAACTTTTGGCCATTTGTATATACTTTTAAGATAGTCATGCATAGCGTATAAAGACTTACAAGTTTAAAGATTTTAGTGAGGTCTGAGACGGTGCAACATATTTATGCTCGGCATTAATCAAGATCCTTTTTTGGTGGAAAATCGTGAGTTTTTCACATAATGTATGTATCAAGGTGCTTGGCTTTACTTCTTTTTTTCTGGGTATACGACTTCCAGTTTGTCAGTCATACAGGATTGTGCTCATGGAATTACAAAAGTGCAGTAAAAGGCACTGGACAGATGAGCACAAGGGAGGTCAGTGAGTAACCATATTTACCTTGCACCAATTCCAGTGCATGTACTTTTGTATCTGGGATTCTCAGTGTGTTGGCACGGTTATTTATAGCATCCTGCAAATTCTCAGTTGACAATTAAACCAATAGAGTTAGGTTTCAATTAATTATGCATAAAACAACTGTGTATGACAGCTCACTTGTGATGTACATCTGATTACCTTTGTGGTGATAACTTGGACTTCAAATAGTTAGCATTAGGCATTGTGCAACAAAAACTTTCCAGACTGATAGATTATCTCTAGTTTTAGAAGCTATTTTCAAATTGGGACTGACTTTCTTTTCAGAATTCTAAGTCATAATACACTGTAATTATAATAGAAGTAATTACTGTATGTAGCTTTAATGAATGAAATATAGGCACCAAACCTAGCAGAAATGTTTGACCTGTGATTTCCATCTAGTTACTAATGTTATTTTATATATATATGTAATGTGTATTAACAATTGGTTCTCCAGAATATTTAATTTTTCAGTGAAGATGATGAAATGGAAAGTTAGAATTTTAAAACTATAAGTGAAAAAGCTTACTGAAGCCACTTAAGACTTGATATATAGGCTATATGTAAAATGGCTAGCCAAACATAACTTGACCAACAAAGAGGATTATGGCAGACTATGTTGTTTTAAAGAACTGCCGTTTATAAATGTAAGTCATTCAAGTTTTGTCTCTACATCTCATATCAAGTGTAGAAAACTTTGTCTTTCATTACAACCATAAATAATAAAGTGGAAGTGTGCTTACCTGACCATAGCACTGAAGCATAAAGAAGCTGTTATTAAATTTTAATGAGGTCATTTTTGTTGCCTAAAGTGTAATGCTCTGTATCTAATTAGTTAGCTTACTTTCAAAGACAATGTTGCTGTTCCTGAAAGGGAAGGCAGTTGGTGCACTTTTTTTTTTTTTTCTCTTGAATGTATAGAAAGTAATGAGAAATATTCAGGGCAATATATTACCTTTATATTTTGGAATTTAGGAAAACTGCTTCATAGAAAATCTATATTGTTATTACATAAAGCTCTTTCAGGGTTAAGGATAAGTTAGTTAATGATACATGAATACCAAGTACTATTTTAGTTGTAGACCTAATTATATGAAGATGATAAGTGTGGTTTTGTTTAGAGGAATTGTAGTTCTGATGCTTGTAAACGTTCAATTTATAAAAGGCTAAGCAATGTTGAGAACGATCGTACCATGAAGTAATTTGACGATTTTGAGGTCCCGATCTAGAAAAGTATCTATTCTTACAACATATAAAGGTTCACAAGATGTGTGTGATATTTTAGGGCATTGCTAAAGGAGATATCTTAAAATTATCAGTAGTATGCCATGCAGTGTTTGTCTGTGCATCTGGGGACTGGGCAGTCTTCAGTCTTTCTTTTCTGTTAGCAAATTTAGTGCAGAAATGCAGGATGTCCAGACAACTGATGGAATAGAAGATTGTAATGCCATCCTCTGATTCACTACTTCCTTGCCTACTCTTTACTTTTACTTCTGACTTTAAATTAACTTTATACTGTTTTATCCTGTCCTATCCAATGCTCTTGTATATTATTTATTTTTACAATTACCATAAAAATAAATAATGCCTATTCATTTTTTGCCTTCTTAAGTGTTCTTGGTAACTGAAATTTTCCAGTTGGATTAGCATAGTTGCAATTAGTGGACTAGCAGTTATCATTTGTTAAACATTTCTTTCAAAGAATTCTTCACGAAATTAATTTTTACTTTTTATTTTACTGTTGATTATTTCACACCATATTTATTTATGGTTTCTTTTTTGTCCGACTAATCATTAAATGTAAGGTAAACACTGGTGCAAGTTTACAGCTTATTATTTTTTTGTGACAGCAGGCTGACATATATACTGTATTGATTGTTAGCACATAGTGTTTGTATGTATGTGTATAATTGTTAGTTCCCTGTATGGCAGGTATTTACTCAAAGTCATTGTACAAGTCATTAGAAAGGGAAAGACGTTGTTGAGATATGGAGGATTTGAGGCAGCATTTTCTTGTATTTATTTTTTGTTTCCTTATTTAATCCTATTATTTATTCATGGACTGTATTTAGATACTGTAACCAGAGTACAGTACTGTACAAAGCTTTAAGCTCAGTTATCGTATATTTGTTACTTTTCCTCCTTGCATGTTCCTTATTAATTGATGCTCTCACTGATAAGAATCATGATCAGTCAGTCAGTTGTCAGAGCTCTGAAGTTACCGAATTTTTATGCTATGCTGTTATAGCACACTGGCCATTTTATTTCTAGGGACTTAAAACACAATATCCTTAGTGTTCAAAGATATTTATGTGTATGTAGATGCATTTGTTTCAGTGCATGTATTATTTTGCTCTGTGATTATCATTTTATACGTTTATTTAATAAATTTTTTTTTTTAATTTTGTTTTCTGAATCCTTCCATAGATTTGAACTTGTATAATATTTGCATAAGTGTCTTTTCAGTTTATTTTCTTATCACAAAAACGACTATGTAGTGTATGTTGTCTGTTCACTTAATACTGTACAGATGTACAACTGAGCTTTGCTACACACTATTGCCCAGTTTGTAGTGTGCTATTTGTACAAACTACCATGCTGAAATGGCAGCACTAAGTGTTTTAACCCTGCTTTTTGGTCTCTTTGTCTGTTTATTTGGTGGATATTATAGATAGTTTTTGACAAAATTTAAAACGTGACTGATGACTGCCATGGAAGGTTGACTGAAATTTTGAGATTAGTTTCTGCTTTTGGAATTTTGCTTATGAGGCTTTCGATCAGGTGTTGCATAGCTGCTTACTTGCAAAACAAAAAAATTAGTTCCTCTATATTAAGATGTATCCTGACTGCAACTGGGAAATTCAACATTTTGCATATAGTAGTGTATTCTCACATACAGTATACGTGAAAACTGGCCAGCATTCTTGTTTTAATTCGAGAAACACACTAAAATTAAACAATATTTTCTTCTTGTTAAACAAAACACATTTAATTTACATGGGTTTTAAAGTCTGCCAAAAATTCTTGGATACCATGTTTAGAAGAAAATAATAAGGGCAATACCCAGAGGCCCAAGTAGATATTAAAAGCGCCCCCAATTTCATAGGATAAAAGTGGATCACCTAATGTGTGGAGCTGTTCACAACTTGGTCTGTCCCATACAGACATGTCTCTTCTGCTGCCTGCTGTTCAACTTAATTCTTATTTCTCTTAATCTTTTAGTAGAATTGTTGTTTTGAGATATTTTAGGAAATACTGTAATCTTACAACATGTTATTTACTAAGTATGCTATGCTGCAGCTTCATGGCTGATGTTGAGAAAGGTAATCATATCCTTTGTAGTATTTCTCAAGGGCAAGTGTACTCCATAGTTATGTGTGAAATGCAGGAAGACTTGTCCTAACCTCGGTGTTCTTTTTATCTTAGCAGAAAGTGATATAGATATTTGATGATGACTTTTGAGGATGAAGCTTCATCAGCTTCTGAGCCACCTTTGGCCCCTGTATTTGAGGCCTTATGTAGTCACATACTGCACCATCAGCTTCCACCCATGAAAGGCACTCTTTATCTGCAAAAACAGTTGAAGGATAACCTGCACTGCCCCTTGGACTACTTCCCATCAGCAGACTTTGTGTTTCTTGCCATCAGTACTTCTCTTATCCTGATGGATTTTGCGCTTTTTGTACAAATCAAAATTCAATTTGCTGCTTCGTCGTCATCTGTCATTTGATCTCCAGGAACTAGATGAGAGTAGCTTTTCTGGATCTATTCATTCCAGGTGGATTCAGATAAGGTTATGACATCAGCTGTTAAGTTGTGCATCTGTATCCTGCTTCAAGACATGCTCTTGCCTCAGGTATACCTAATACACATGCCTTTAGCCACCACTCCCCTGTCTCTTGTGGTGCTCTCCTCCTTGATACTTCCACCAATGCCCATGCTCCTGGTATCAGTCGCATCTCTGGCTGAAGACAAGTTCTGCTTTATTTATACCAGCTCTCCAGTAGTCACACTCTTGCCCCTTGTTTGCTCTCCTCATGCCAGCCATGTATCTGATGACATTAGCTCTCACTTATTCACTTTGGATATCATCCCAATTTCTGGTGAGGAGCCTACCACTATGAATTATCATTAATCTCCCTTTGCTTTCTGTAGTCCACACCTGTAACCCAGTTCCTCATCTTGTACCTTTAATGATAGCTTACATGAAGATGCCTCAAAGCCACCCTCCAGTGATCTCTGGTCTCAAGACCTTAGCAAGAAAAGTTGCATCCCTTAGTGGTCCGTATTCTCTAGTGAAGCTTCATCCATGCAGTCACATTTTCTTGTAGTTGTAATAGGAAGCACCAACCTCTGCTAGGGATGGCAGATCCTGTTACCCCAAGCAAGAAACCTACAGTCCACACAGGGTTAATGGTGTCACACGCTGCCAACCATGCTATTGTAAAAGTAATGCGTTTATATAGTGAAAGTTTAGGGAAAAAATTTTCAATACATACCCACCAATTAAAAGAAGAAGAAAAAAAGCTTTTATCCTAGCCCTCTGCTTTTCATCAGGTGCATTTCCCTATTGCCAGGACCTAAAGACATTGTTCTTTGATTTCTCTATGGACATTCTGGAAACTTTTAAGAAAACACCCAAAAGGCTCTATAAAAAAAATGGATTTATAGTGAAAAACAGTCTCTTGTATAATCTATTGGTAAAATTTTGGGGGGTTAATTTTCAAGTAGATTTTTTGAAGGATGTATGCAGTCATTTTCCTAATACACCATGATTTTGATTTACCATTTTTTCACAACAAAAAATAAAAGGTGATAGAAACAAGACATGTATAGATTAATAGTACAGATTCCTTACCTGTACAGAGTTCACTAGATGGTAAGAAACTCAATGAGAATACATCATATGCAGAATAGTGCTCCAGTAACCATTATATGATGAAAAGGCCAAAATGCACATCACTGGTTATCGCAGTGGTGTTACAGTATGCAGGAACGCAGCGAGTTGGGTTCTAGAGGGGAAAGAATATTTTAAATTACTTACAGAAAATAAAAAATAACCAAGAAGCCAAACCTATAGTACAGTTTGATCTTACAAATTATTACTATATATGTATATCATGGGCAGCTAAGTAAGAAAAGAAACAGAACAAATGAGAAGCTGGAGTTTTTGAGGAACAAAATACATTAAAACTAATATGCAAGATATCTGCCCAGGCCAGAGTAATGAGCTACCTTCCTTAAATAAATAACAAAAAACAACCTAACTTGAATAACCTGAATGTGGAGTTACTCCAGTCTACTGCATAATCCTAACAAGCCACTTTAATAATTTTGAGAAAAACAGCCTTAAGCCCCATCCACACGGTTGGCCCAACGAACTTCGCTCAATGTGACATCAGAAGCGAGAAAAGTCAGAGCCTTGATCACCGTTTCTCCGCTTCTGACGTCACATCAAGCAGAGTTCCTTTGCTCAACCGTGTCGACGGGCCTTTACAAAAAATATCAAGGGCTAGTCAAGTAACGGCAAACAGAAAAACCCCAAGGGAATTTACAATACTACTATGTACCTAATGAAAATTTAAAACATTAATGCGATTAACCCAAACAAGTCCTAAATGCTAATGTAATTATAGACTTTTGAGGAGGATTGAGTTAAGGCTCATACTTAAGTCAGTACAAGACCCAAGTCCTTAAAGAATAAAGGGACTGTCTAGTCCTTCAAGATTATAACTAAACTATCTGATGTTTTCTATCTGAAAAAATTCAGTGTTGTACATGATATGGTGTTGAACAAAATTAATGTCATGCAAACATTATCTTTTTTATCTAAGTTGTTTGATGGTAATAGGCTGTGTGCATACTTTTTACTTTATGTTTTAGTTTCCCAGCTGCAAGATTTTATACATCTACAGAAAATCCACCTGTTATTTAAAGCCAGTTTACTGTGAAAAAGGCTCGCTTGTCGTCATGTCTAAATAAAAATAAATATTAGCATGGGTTAACAAATTACTATTCACAGCTTGGTCATCTCATGCTTAGTCAGTTCTTGTTCACATTTAATTTACATTGCCAATTTTGATATGTTAAATTATGTTGCACATGTACAGTATTATATGAATTAATGAGGTTGGTTGTTTTAATGGGAAGTACCAGTCTTATAAAGTAGAAATGTTTGTGGTAAGAAGGAAATGGGCTGCAATGGATCAGGTAATACTGAATTTATATACTACTGTTCACTGTTCAATTCCCATTAGTATTTATACTTTCTTTGGCTCTTTTATTAACATTACTTTGAAGTGTATTATTAATCAGCAATTACCTATTTCATTTTTGCATCAAAGCATTGCATTGAAATTTGAAGTGTCATGAGTTCTTTTTCAGATTTAAAATTGAATTCTGGGCTAGAGAAAAAACTTGAGGCATTCTTCTTATTGTGCGCAAGCAAAGTATGATTCTAAACCCACAATGTTGCAATATCTCTAGTTTCTGATTTATGACATTTTGAAAATGTTATGAATTTTTTGCTGTCCAGACAAGCATATTGTAGTTGTTTTTGAGTTAAGATGTTTTACTGTAGGCTGTGATACTTGTTTTTCACGTTTTATCACATTCTTTCAAGGATAAATTCATATTGAGCTTTAATTTGGTTCTGGACTTGAATGGTCATAATTTTTTTCTCATTTTTTGTGTACACACACAATACAAATCTCTTCCTTTAACAACAGTCATATTCTTCAGTAACTCAAAGGTTGATCATTTGAAGCAATTTAAAAAGAAGGAAAGAATCTGTGATCCTCGGAGTGTAAGGAGCACCCAACAATGCAGGAGACACTGATCCTCACGTTTCCTCACCCACATCTTTAGTCATTTTGGTCCAAGTGTGTTTTTGGATGTCCCGTTCATATCTTCACTTAATTTGGCTTTATATATCATCTGGCACTGATGATATACTAAAGCATCTGTCTTGGTGATATTTCCTCTTGGATGCATGATTGCACTGATAGTCTGGTGACAGTTTTCCTTCATAATCCCCAAATTCACACATCAAGTATACAGTTCTATACGTATACATAGAATTCTTTCTTTGTGCACTTTATATTTGAAATACTTTTCTGTCTGCCAGGTGCCTTACTTTTCCTCCATATATTTTATAAGGTCTTCCTTACAAGATACTGAAGACTATGACTAACTTTAAAGAAATGGCTTGAATTTTTTGGGAGAGACAATTTTCTTTCGTGTTTTTTTAACTGCAACTTTTATACTTTGTAAATGTAATCAGCTCCATTCAAGTTTATATTCATGCTGAGTTTAACTTTATAGGTCTGTAGAATTCAGTGGCTCGGTAAAATTGACTCATTTGATGAATCAACAGTAATTTATTTGTTTTACATATGAAGGAAGAGCCCCAATATAAATTTATAATGTAGAAAAAGCACTTATTTGAAAAAGGGAATGTATTAATTTTTCATTCTATTATGTTTTGAAAATAGATTGAAAAAAATACTTTTAGCAGGGTAAACGCAATACATATTTCTCATCCAATGTGTAAATTAGTAAGGTAAGGATTCTTAACCTCTACAAAAATATGACATGTAAATAACGCTGAATACTCAACAAGTAAATGAAATAGCAATAATGGAAACAGTCACAGCATGCAGGACAGCAGTGTAGCTTAAGGTGAATACTATAGCAAAAACAAAGCTATCGGGTGCGTAGGTTCTTATTTGTAGCCCATACTGATATATGCTAATTTTTCCATTAGCTTTCCAAACTTTTAGTTCTGGTAAGAGATACAAAAATATAAGAAATTGTAGCAAACCACACTGTAAACAAATATTAATCTTAAAATGTAGAAGTTATGCAGTTCATCCTGTTAAAATCTTGAAACGGCCAGGTACTGTACCATAATCAGTTGAAAGGGAAAGCAATTTATCCTATTCTATTTATCCTAATTGGTTTTTATGCATAGTATATCAATAGTTTTGCATTTCAAGATGCTTTTCATGTAATCCAGCTCTGATAACTTTGCAGTTTCCATGCTCAGTCAGCATAATACTACTTCTGTAGACAGTACTAAGAGAGATTCAAAATCCACACAATTTTTTATTAACTTTAAAGAATTGTCACCATACAATTAGGTGAGGTTCCAGGAAATGAATTGTGCAGCGATTGATTGGATAATGAAGCCGTCATAAAATGGGTCTACATGAAAATATGTTCCCAGCTACTCCAAAATGATAATCAAAAAGAGACTTCGTCTGTGGATCAACATTTTGAAAATACAAGCAGCAATGCTACCATGTGAGCATTCCAATGTTGTATGATGGGTCACTCTGTAGTGCTAATATGATTGTAGTAGCTTCCATCAACAAGTTGGAGAGGGAATGGTTTCCCTTCACCTCTGTAAGTTTACAAGCATATGGACAAGTGGGCAGTTCACCATGATGTCAGACTGTTGGCCAGGATCATTCCAGGAAGGAGGAATGACAGCTCAGCTACAAAGGGCAATCATCTTTAGACCTTTGAAAAGGGAAGGCTGTTTGCATTCTGAAAATCACTAATGATCAACCTGGTTGTCATATGACTAATCAGGAAGCTCCTGGTGTTCTACTAATAGGAGCCTGAGCCCTAGATGCCACCTCTGGGGCAATCTAGACGTCTACTCCCTTCCTCAACTCTGATGCACCAAGTGATCAACTGTGTGCTGATAACCCTGGGGCTCAGAATACCCTAACAGTTCCTCACTGAACCTATGCTGAGTGGGTTACAATTCTGCTGGCTCTCTTGGCAGGCTCTGGCAGAGATTCCCTATGAACCACTATCCGAACAGGGGAAGTGGGCCATCCTTTATGATTGATATAAAGAAAAAAATAAAGAATTCTTCTAGTTGAAGCTCCTGTTTAACAGACTGTGGACTTCCTTGTCTATCTTCATCAAGACAATCTTTTCTCAGTCTCCATGGTGAAAGGCTAAAGCTTCCATGAGCCTCAAGGGCATAAATCTCAGATCCCACATTCAAAACTGCCTCCCAGTTAAGTTAGCCTTAGCCTTGACAAACCACAATGGTGACACAGGCTTCTCATTCAATAATCGATCTCAATCTTGTTAGAAACCTGGTAGTACAGGGCATCACTTGACTTGCTCTCATGTACATAAAGGTCAATCTGTCCAGGTGTTATATACAGTGATTTTTACCCTTCTTAACATTTAAGCTTCATGACGCTTAATGGAGAGGTTCATATTTCAATACTCTTCTTAGCAGCACTTGTGCACACAGATATGTCTAGTACAATATGATCTTTATTGTTATATATGGTTGCTATATGGACATCAATCATGGTCAATTTTCTAATGATTGAAAACAATTCCTTCTAGCTAATGTAAGAAAAATAATAGCCAAGGCTACAATTTTCTTCAAATAAAAATAAATAGTAGGATTTTTTACTTTAGTATAGGCTGTGATGTTCAGTTAAACTACTTTTCAGATTGAGTGCACACAACTTATGATCTAGGAAACCATCAGCCTTTCAAAAAAAGTAAATAAATAAATAAATAAAATAACATATAGGCATACTGTGCACTTAAACAACCCTTCAGGTCAAGTAAACAACTATTCATTGCATGGGACCGAAAAGAGAAATTAGTTTGGCCTCAAGGCAACGGGAATGTGGAAACATGAGTTTCTTATATCATTATACTGTCAAACACATCAGAGTAAGTTTAGTCTACTATATGCCAGAAAGTATACTATAGACTTGACTACAACCCACCAATTAGTATGTCCATTCCGTGTATCAGAAAGGGTTTTTTATGTTAACTGAATATTCATTTTCTATAGACCCATTGATGTCAGTTGGGTACCATACCTAATCATTCCGTAATTACATAATTACATGTCATTAAATCTGGCTTTGTATTCATTATGATAATTCAACAATCGAGAAATTTGTTAATGTTCACAAAATTTTTCTTTTCAAGGACAAAAGAGGTCAACTTTCTTATACACCAATGACCAACTGAGATGCAAAAAAAAAAAAAAAAAAAACAATACCAGCCATGTTTGTTTCAGATTTTGTATAATATATAACTAAATAAATGAATAAATAAATACACAATGTATATAACTATATAGTACCTATATGGACACATACAGGCATTAAGTGTCTATGATCACATTAAATATGTAAATGTGTATTACAATATATAACCCTTAGACAATTGCAAACATCCTTATACTACTAAATAAATTTCGTAACTAGCATAAAAAGGGTAATCTGTGCTTTCTAAAATGGGAAACTAGAAACCGAAACTGCCCTTAAACCTATGGTGCTACAAGTCTCAAAGTTAAATGAATCAATCTTTTGTTAACAGTGCATTCATTACTCGAATACTTTTACCCTATTCCCTGTTTTCCCTGGACACTTATGTAATCCGTTAATTAATGTATTTTCAGTTACATTTCTTCTGTCATTAACACGATTGTTTTAATGGGAACAGAAAACACTTCAGTCATGGCTTGTTTATACACTGTCTTGGCTAAATTAATTTAAGGCCGGATATAATTATGTACACTTGCAAAAATATTTATCACTTGTATTTTTTTTCTATTAGGGTTATTTCTGTCTTTGTTATCATTCTTCTGTTTTACTTAGATGTATTCAACACACAACCAAGTTTTCTGGCATGCCATCCATGCCAATAACATCCAGTTTTGACAAAAATAATTGACATTTTAAGCTACTTAGACTAATTTCATATCAAGCTGGTTTTGCCTAATTTTTACTTGGCTGGTAGGGAGGATTATCTCGCACTATCTTCATGTAAAACTTTTTTTTAATGGAAATAAACAACAAACAGATTTATTAATTAAAAACGGCCATGCATTCACAGATTTTTCTTGACTAACATCATAGCTACACTGCTGGTCCCTGATGCTAAAGACTGTCTATTATAAGTAAATTAAGGTCAATCAATTTCTAGGAATATAAGTTTTCAATGGTCTCAAATTGGTCTCCCATGTTTCTCCTCGTTTTCATTCATCATCCTTTGTCAGGCACGAGATTGTAAAATTACATTGTAAAAGCTATTCAATGTTATATATAGGCTTTCAAACATCTGTAGTACTACTGTATCTTTTTAAAAGTGCATTCCTGGTGTTCACAACAATGATTTGTTACGAGTATATTTATCCAAAGTCATTATAGTACTCATTTTCAATTACGTCCATTTTCTAAAATCATACAATTATATCTGTTGTCATGCTGCTATTACGTACTACATCTATCAGCTATGAAACATATATATAGTTTAAGGTCAATCACGCAACTTGGTTGCTCCCTAGTACGATAATTAAACCTCCAGGTCATATTCCTGTGTACTCAAAGGAGTATAATACATTTGCACCGCTGTACGTATAATCATAAAATAAATGTCTTTCTGGAGAATACAGAGCTATATAATAAATCTCCCGCCATGCTTTTTTTGTGACATTTATTACTATTTTGTGCAGGAACTTCAAGGAAAATTTGTTAAATTTCTACTTAAAAGATTCTTTTGAAGGTCATTTTCAAAAATCCTACTTCAGAATGAGAGAAGGAAAAAAGTGTTTTCTTTTCTTTTAAAATAACAAGAGAAGCCAAGTACGCAATAGTCAATATGTGCCAATCAGTGATGTATATTGAAATAGTAATCATTCACCATCAGAAGTAAGTGCAAAAAAAGTAACTAATATATATTATATCTCGTTTGAAATCAAACTACCACTTGTTACGGATGAGAAACGCTGCTTTAAATATATAGTTCGTAGAAACTTCTTGTTCTATTTTTAATATTATAGAATCGGTGAATATAAAACGCTATAAAAACAGATATACGCTAATATGTAGCATAGAAGGTTTACGAGACTAGAGGCTTATGATATCAAACACGCATATAACACACACATATATAAAGACACGTCCACACAATGCATAAATAAGCTAGGAAAAGAGAAGCATATATACTGTATAGATCATATATGCTCTATAGCTTGTTTCGAGGCTAGGTCTGTGGGTCATGCATTTGTTAGTAAGAATCAAGGTTAAACTGTAAAAAAAAAATAAAAAATAAAATAAAAAAAAGTACTCTTTGTTTTGCTACTAAGATCTATAGGATCTTAGCCCGGTACTCTTAAGGCGGTGTGAGAAATATAGTCGCAATTTCTGGTTTGCCTAGAATAGAAACCAGTAGTTTTAACTTAGTCACGATCATTTTTTCTCCCCCCAGCTAGTTTATATACATAGAAACTAGTCACAATCATAGCAGTGCAATCAGTGGGTTAGTTTGACAACTTTGTGTCTTACGAAAGTACACTCATACACTCAAACTTGTAATATATGATTATATATATGCTCTGTTAACGGACTGCTGTGCGGTTTTTACCACGTGGTGGGTGTGGACGAGGTTACCAGACTAAGATATGAGGTTAATTCCGGGAACAATAATGAGAAATTCCGTAAAAAACAAAACAAAAAACTGGTCAAAGGTGGAACTCCGTCGACAGCCACTTAAAAAAAATAATAATAAACCAAACTGCGTCCTTCATGACATTCCAAGCCCTGCAGGTTATCCTGATAATTCTCACTGGTCATATACTCATTCGTCCAAAGACATGGTTCATGTCCGTTGATATTTTAACCATTAATTTTAGAAAGCTGAAAAGGATCATAATACGATTATAGATTTTTTTTACAATGTTCTACACTTTGTAGTATACTTACATTTAGGCCCAACTGAATATACAGTGTAGTTGTATTAAGTGTCACAATGTCGTTAGGTTCTATAGTTCCAGACAAACTTTTCTTGGCGACTTACAAGGAGAGATAATGTCTTTGGATTCTCCCCCATATTTGTAAACATCTTCAGTGTACAGTAGGATTTCTTATTCATGTTGTGTCCGGGGCATCTCTCTCTCTCTCTCTCTTTATTTTTTTCTGAACTAAACCTGCAGACTTCTCACTTTTGAATCCAGCCTTTACAATGTAACATTCTGTAACATTCATGTGTGGAATTTGTACTCTTAAATCATCGTGGGTTCGTCATCATGCTCAACTTTTGAGTTTGTAAGACTGTCATAATATGTTATATGCGTGTTCCCAACATCCTTTCCTGAACAATGAAATGTGAGAAGAAAGATTTTTCGTTTCCTTATCCTCTATATATATATGTGCATTCCCTCAATCATGCAGGCATTCGTCAATTTCTGTAATGGCTACTTTATACTACTACCACACACGAAAAACTGCATACTTCTCGTTATAACTAAGAGAAATGTGTTGCTTAAGAAATAACAAGTAATGCAAATAGATTTCTGATAATTGGTCCTAATGTTTCTTAATTTTTTAGAAATGAGTTCCTACTAATGCAGATCTGTCCCTCTGAAGGAACGTACTGGCAACCACAAACAAACAGTGTTAGGTTTGATCCTAAAAAGTTAACGAAATGTATCATAGATTGGGTTGTGTTCGAACAAAAACATCCATGCAGTAAGAGAGAGAAAGTGACAGAAACTCTCACGATAAGAAGAGAGTACAGAACTGTCTGTAGCCGTAGTACAGTAAGTTCCAGAAGTGAAGCGACAAATCTCAGAATTGATCGTACTTCTATAGAAACTCATGGGATTGCCAGTTATTATATTTTATTCCAATTATTGTCATCCTATTTATCTGATAATACGTATCAGTGATTAACTGTATAAGCGCACAAAGTATTTCCCCAGTGAATGATCAATGTTAGTTCAGTAATTGTTTATTAATAGAGTAAAAAAGAATTTCCCCAAAGAAACATCTGCGGCTTCCAAAGTGTGACATGAAGTGTTCATCATAGAGTGGCAGCAGGAACCGTGTGCTATAAGCATTGGCCTAATAATTGTAAATTAACTTTCTACTTTTATAGCGTTATATCGAAAGTTATTATGATTTCTTTTGATAAAGCACAGAGAAGTTTGCATCTGATAAATGAAAATTATAAATAGGCAAGTTGGTGTAAAAAAAAAAAAAAAAAAAAAAAAAATAAAAAAAAAAAACCTAGTTATGTGCGCGTTTAACGTTGGTTACATGGTTAGGCCTATTTCAAGAATCAAGGAAATATATTTTCCAGCTTGTTAGTTAATATTTCATGGAATTTCTCGATTGTGCAAATTTGTGCATGCGGAATTGCGTTCAGGGTCACACCAAACAAGTATTTTCGTAGGTTTCCACAATTTTTTTTTTCAGTGCATAAGTGAGACTATTCTTGTCCATACGATCCGGAGTGTGAATATGCTTAGCGAGCATTATTTTAATTCGAGTATCCCCTGTTATGCTCTCTCTCTCTCTCTCTCTCAGGACGTTTTTATCTATCAGGAATAACCAGAGGTCTGTTGTTTTAAGAATCGAGCACTAGGCCTATTGGTCATGCTCGGGTGCTTGTTTATATATATATATATATATATATATATATATATATATATATATATATATATATATATACACGTACTTAGGGATTACGCGTAATCCCTGAATATTTCAGTGAATACGCGTAATCTCACCAAGGAATTCTCGTCAAGGGGTCAGGTGGATCTAAATGACATGCAAAGCATGCCCAGTGGATCCAACAAGAAAATGATCATGGTGTACCAGGATCACCTGACGAAGTTTTGCATCCTTCGAGCCTTGACGTCTAAAAGAGCTGCAGAGGTCGCTTTTCATCTACTGGACATTTTTTCTTCTCTTTGGTGCCCCCGTTATTCTCCAAAGCGATAACGGATCCGAGTTCACTTCACAAGTCATTACAGAGCTGAAAGGAAGTTTTGGCCAAAACTATCACTGGTGCATGGCAAGCTCGCCATCCCCAAAGTCAAGGGTCGGTTGAGCGCGGCAAACGGTGATTACGTGGATTCACTGAAATATTCAGGGATTACGCGTAATCCCTAGGTTACGTGTTCTTACTGTAACACACACACACACACACATATATATATATATATATATATATATATATATATATATATATATATATATGTGTGTGTGTGTGTGTGTATTTATATATAATGGTGAGTGTATAGTGTGTGTGCTGCATTTTCACGTATTTACACTTACATGCATACATACACAACACCAAAATACTTCCCCCCTGTATCCAAACGTCAACAGTGAGAATTGAAAGAAATTTTATATAGAATCAATTCTGTGATTTCTGCCATTATTTTAATAAAACATGTTTGAAAGAAGGTCTGTTTTCCAAGCACATTATTATTATTATTATTTCTCACTGAATATCCTAGACTATTTGTAGCCCATTATCTCAACTCCCTATTCCCAACTCCTTATTTAACATTCAACCGCTTGTTGTTATACACAGTGTTTGATTAAAGCTGCCACTTTCACCTCCACTACTAGAGGAGGCTGCTCCTCTTATTCTTTCTGCTTCCGTTTTGCTGGTGAGCAACTGGTGATGTTTCGTCAAAAGCATTGCGTGTACTTGTGTGCGTGGTTGTGGAAATATGGCTGACTGTCTATGGGTGTGTGGAATGTGTTATTAAAAATGGCTGTCTAGCTGTATATCTACAATATGAATATGTTGTGTATATACTTTGTGTATATATATGTATTGTGTGTATATGTATATATATACATATATATGAATATATATTATATGTACACATACACACACATTATATATATATATATATATATATATATATATATATATATATATATATATATACACACACATATACATACTGTAGATGCACGGCTGGACAGCCATTTTTAATACACATTCACACACACACACACACTCACTTAGACAGTCAGCAGCCATGTATATATATATATATATATATATATATATATATATATAAATACATACATTTACATATATGTTTATTTGTATTTATATATGATAGATACATTATATACATTTATATATATACATATATAAATATATATAATTATGGGCCTTTAGCGATCGGAAGCGATCTCATCCCTGGGGCATCCTCGCCAATGGAGTGTCATCGAATGGGGTTTTATTTTTGCCAGGGATGGACCCTTCCCCATTCTCAGCTCCAATAGCTAGCCAAGAGAGATGGAATCTTCCCTCCTGCCACACCAGGATCAAATATTTTGCACGTACTGTATGAGGAATTGAACTTACGGGTTTTTATGACATGCCAAAGGTTGCCACGAACTTACGGGTTTTTATGGCGTGCCAGAGGTTGCCACAGTAATATATGCAAGTAATCAACCCATTATGCATTGCATAAGCCATACTTTGCATATATAAAAGGCATTGAACTTACAGGTTATTATGCTGCGCCAGAGGTTGCCACAGTAGTATATGCAAGTATTCAACCCATTATGCATTGCATAACCCATTCTTTCCATATATGAAAGGCATTGAACTTACGGGTTTTTACGCCGCGCCAGAGGTTGCCACGGTAGTATATGCAAGTATTCAACCCATTATGCATTGCATAAGCCATACTTTGCATATATGAAAGGCATTGAACTTACGGGTTTTACGCCGCGCCAGAGGTTGCCACAATAGTATATGCAAGTATTCAACCCATTATGCATTGCATAAGCCATACTTTGCATATATGAAAGGCATTGAACTTACGGGTTTTTACGCCGCGCCAGAGGTTGCCACGGTAGTATATGCAAGTATTCAACCTATTATGCATTGCATAAGCCATACTTTGCATATATAAAAGGCACTGAACTTACAGGTTTTTACGCCACGCCAGAGGTTGCCACAGTAGTATATGCAAGTATTCAACCCATTATGCATTGATAAGCCATACTTTGCATATATAAAAGTCTTTGAACTCACGGGTTTTTACGCCGCGCCAGAGGTTGCCACAGTAGTATATGCAAGTATTCAACCCATTGTGCATTGCATAAGCCATACTTTGCATATATAAAAGGCATTGCACTTACGGGTTTTTACGCCGCGCCAGAGGTTGCCACAGTAGTATATGCAAGTATTCAACCCATTGTGCATTGCATAAGCCATACTTTGCATATATAAAAGGCATTGAACTTACGGGTTTTTATGCCGCGCCAGAGGTTGCCACAGTAGTATATGTAATTATTCAACCCATTATGCATTGCAAGCAATACTTTGCATATATAAAAGGCATTGAACTTACGGGTTTTTACGCCGCGCCAGAGGTTGCCACAGTAGTATATGCAATTATTCAACCCATTATGCATTGCATAAGCCATACTTTGCATATATAAAAGGCATTGAACTTACGGGTTTTTACGCCGCGCCAGAGGTTGCCACAGTAGTATATGCAAGTATTCAACCCATTATGCATTGCATAAGCCATACTTTGCATATATAAAAGGCATTGAACTTATGGGTTTTTACGCCGCGCCAGAGGTTGCCACGGTAGTATATGCAAGTATTCAACCTATTATGCATTGCATAAGCCATACTTTGCATATATAAAAGGCACTGAACTTATAGGTTTTTACGCCGCGCCAGAAGTTGCCACAGTAGTATATGCAAGTATTCAACCCATTATGCATTGCATAAGCCATAATTTGCATATATAAAAGGCATTGAACTTACGAGTTTTTACGCCGCGCCAGAGGTTGCCACAGTAGTATATGCAAGTATTCAACCCATTATGCATTGCATAAGCCATTCTTTGCATATATGAAAGGCATTGAACTTACGGGTTTTTACGCCGCGCCAGAGGTTGCCACAGTAGTATATGCAAGTATTCAACCCATTATGCATTGCATAAGCCATTCTTTGCATATATGAAAGGCATTGAACTTACGGGTTTTTACGCCGCGCCAGAGGTTGCCACAGTAGTATATGCAAGTATTCAACCCATAATGCATAGCATAAGCCATACTTTGCATATATAAAAGGCATTGAACTTACGGCTTTTTACGCCGCGCCAGAGGTTGCCACAGTAGTATATGCAAGTATTCAACCCATTATGCATTGCATAAGCCATACTTTGCATATATGAAAGGCATTGAACTTACGGGTTTTTACGCCGCGCCAGAGGTTGCCACAGTAGTATATGCAAGTATTCAACCCTTATAGCATTGCATAAGCCATACTTTGCATATATGAAAGGCATTGAACTTACGGGTTTTTACGCCGCGCCAGAGGTTGCCACAGTAGTATATGCAAGTATTCAACCCATTATGCATTGCATAAGCCATACTTTGCATATATAAAAGGCATTGAACTTACGGGTTTTTACGCCGCGCCAGAGGTTGCCACAGTAGTATATGCAAGTATTCAACCCATTATGCATTGCATAAGCCATACTTTGCATATATGAAAGGCATTGAACTTACGGGTTTTTACGCCGCGCCAGAGGTTGCCACAGTAGTATATGCAAGTATTCAACCCATTATGCATTGCATAAGCCATACTTTGCATATAATGACAGGCATTGAACTTACGGGTGTTACGGACCAATTCTTAAATACTTGAAAAGTTTACTGCCGCCAGATTCAGGCGCATAACATATTTAATTTAATGTCCTTTTATCACATTATATTTATATAGCTTTAGCTGTAATAATAATGATCTTCAGCAGAAACATTAGAGTGGAATAATAAAACATACGAAAACATTTTAAATAATTATTAACAAAAGAAAACCCAATAAACATAAACTTAATAATGAAAACGTTACAAAACAATCCAAGTGAAAGTTACAATAGTTAACTAGGCAATGAAATTCTGAAGTTACAGTTTCTTAAACGGAGGTGAGGCAAGTATTATATAATTAATAATACTGATCCAAATGATCAGGGGGACACCACACGGGAACATCTGCAAGAGGGACAAATCACGTGGTTGCTACCAACAATCAACAACACTGCTAACTTCCTCGTAGAGACGAATCCTCATCAACTACATCGTCCGGGAATATATACCGTGCAAGTCCATTGAAGCATTCAAGCTTCCACAAAGCGCGCTTCCACCATAAATTCGCTACCCTCGTAGCCAACGATGCACGATTCCCAGGACGACCACCGAAGTATAGCCAAAATAACACTCGCAACGCACAACTATCAGAACGTCCACCCTCTTCTACTGCAGAGTTCCGTGTCCCGCCTGAAGTATACCTCACGCCTCCAACGTCACCTGCTGTAACAGTAATATTGACATATAATTAGGGAACTATGGTATTTGTAGAATAGGTAATAACCCAAAGCAGTAGTTTTGGAAAGAACTATTTCCTACAAACTATCACGGGATCGTAACACCCCCACCCTTAACAAAAAATCACATTGATTTTATGTAAAGTGAATGCTAGCAAGCAAAATAACCTTAGTAGCAATATAACCTGCAGATTTCTTTCCAAACCCTATCTCCGCAAAGAAAAACAAAGTTGTACACAATAATTCCTTTACAATAGTCAAGTAAAGTATATAATCTACAGACTAAACAAAACATAGGGAACCTTACAAAATTTCCAATAGAAAAGAAAGCAAATTAATTACATATACAAAGCAAATATGCGGAATAACATTACACTCTAGACAGGGCATCTGGTATTTTATTATCTTTCCCAGGAATGTGAATAATTTCCAAATTATAATCCTGCAAAAACATTGCCCAGCGGGTAAGTCTACGATTTTTATTATTGAACTGCTGGATGTATTTCAGTGGATTGTGATCTGTATATACTATAACTTTACCACTCTGAGCACTAATATATGCCTCGAAATGCAGAAGAGCTAATATAAGAGAAAGAGCCTCTTTTTCTATCACTGAATACTTAACCTGATGCTTGTTTAACTTCTTAGAAAAATATGAAATCGGATGACTTACTCCATCCTCACACACCTGCAGCAGAACAGCACCTACCCCTTGATCCGAGGCATCTACCGCAAGGCTAAAAGGAAGTTCAAAGTTTGGTGCCCTGAGAACAGGACAAGAAGTCAATACACATTTAACGATTTCAAATGATTCTTTACATTTGTCATCCCACACAAATTTGGAATGCTTTCTCAACAAGTTTGTTAAAGGTGCAACAACATCTGAATAATTAGCAACGAAACGGCTGTAGTAACCAGCCATTCCCAAGAATCTTGCAATTCCTTCTTTGATGAAGGCACAGGGAATTCTTTGATCTTTGCAACA
>NC_061096.1:26372426-26374926 GCF_015104395.2 Macrobrachium nipponense
TTTTGACAAAAATAATTGACATTTTAAGCTACTTAGACTAATTTCATATCAAGCGTGGTTTTGCCTAATTTTTACTTGGCTGGTAGGGAGGATTATCTCGCACTATCTTCATGAAAAAACTTTTTTTTAATGGAAATAAAACAACAAAAAGATTTATTAATTAAAAACGGCCATGCGTTCAAAGATTTTTCTTCTTGACTAACATCATAGCTACACTGCTGAGGTCCCTGATGCTAAAGACTGCTATTATAAGTAAATTAAGGTCAATCAATTTCTAGGAATATAAGTTTTCAATGGCTCTCAAATTGGTCTCCCATGTTTCTCTCGTTTTCATTCATCATCCTTTGTCAGGCACGAGATTGTAAAAATTACATTGTAAAAGCTATTCAATGTTATATATAGGCTTTCAAACATCTGTAGTACTACTGTATCTTTTTAAAGTGCATTCCTGGTGTTCACAACAATGATTTGTTACGAGTATATTTATCCAAAGTCATTATAGTACTCATTTTCAATTACGTCCATTTTCTAAAATCATACAATTATATCTGTTGTCATGCTGCTATTACGTACTACATCTATCAGCTATGAAACATATATATAGTTTAAGGTCAATCACGCAACTGGTTGCTCCCTAGTTACGATAATTAAACCTCCAGGTCATATTCCTGTGTACTCGAAGGAGTATTAATACATTTGCACCGCTGTACGTATAATCATAAAATAAATGTCTTTCTGGAGAATACAGAGCTATATAATAAATCTCCCGCCATGCTTTTTTTGTGACATTTATTACTATTTTGTGCAGGAACTTCAAGGAAAATTTGTTAAATTTCTACTTAAAAGATTCTTTTGAAGGTCATTTTCAAAAATCCTACTTCAGAATGAGAGAAGGAAAAAAGTGTTTCTTTTCTTTTAAAATAACAAGAGAAGCCAAGTACGCAATAGTCAATATGTGCCAATCAGTGATGTATATTGAAATAGTAATCATTCACCATCAGAAGTAAGTGCAAAAAAAAGTAACTAATATATATTATATCTCGTTTGAAATCAAACTACCACTTGTTACGGATGAGAAACGCTGCTTTAAATATATAGTTCGTAGAAACTTCTTGTTCTATTTTTAATATTATAGAATCGGTGAATATAAAACGCTATAAAAACAGATATACGCTAATATGTAGCATAGAAGGTTACGAGACTAGAGGCTTATGATATCAAACACGCATATAACACACACATATATAAAGACACGTCCACACAATGCATAAATAAGCTAGGAAAAGAGAAGCATATACTGTATAGATCATATATGCTCTATAGCTTGTTTCGAGGCTAGGTCTGTGGGTCATGCATTTGTTAGTAAGAATCAAGGTTAAACTGTAAAAAAAAAAAATAAATAAAAAATAAATAAAAAAAAAGTACTCTTTGTTTTGCTACTAAGATCTATAGGATCTTAAGCCCGGTACTCTTAAGGCGGTGTGAGAAATATAGTCGCAATTTCTGGTTTGCCTAGAATAGAACCAGTAGTTTTAACTTAGTCACGATCATTTTTTCTCCCCCAGCTAGTTTATATACATAGAAACTAGTCACAATCATAGCAGTGCAATCAGTGGGTTAGTTTGACAACTTTGTGTCTACGAAAGTACACTCATACACTCAAACTTGTAATATATGATTATATATATGATCTTGTTAACGGACTGCTGTGCGGTTTTACCACGTGGTGGGGTGTGGACGAGGTTACCAGACTAAGATATGAGGTTTAATTCCGGGAACAATAATGAGAAATTCCGTAAAAAAACAAAACAAAACAAAAATGGTCAAAGGTGGAACTCCGTCGACAGCACTTAAAAAAAATAATAATAAACCAAAACTGCGTCCTTCATGACATTCAAGCCCTGCAGGTTATCCTGATAATCTCACTGGTCATATACTCATTCGTCCAAAGACATGGTTCATGTCCGTTGATATTTTAACATTAATTTTAGAAAGCTGAAAAGGATATAATACGATTATAGATTTTTTTACAATGTTCTACACTTTGTAGTATATTACATTTAGGCCCCAACTGAATATACAGTGTAGTTGTATTAAGTGTCACAATGTTCGTTAGGTTCTATAGTTCAGACAAACTTTTCTTGGCGACTTACAAGGAGAGATAATGTCTTTGGATTCTCCCCCATATTTGTAAACATCTTCAGTGTACAGTAGGATTTCTTATCATGTTGTGTCCGGGGCATCTCTCTCTCTCTCTCTCTTCTTTATTTTTTTTCTGAACTAAACCTGCAGACTTCTCACTTTTGAATCCAGCCTTTACAATGTAACATTCTGTAACATTCAGTGTGGAATTTGTACTCTTAAATCATCGTGGGTTCGTCATCATGCTCAACTTTTGAGTTTGTAAGACTGTCATAATATGTTATATGCGTGTTCCCAAACATCCTTTCCTGAACAATGAAATGTGAGAAGAAAGATTTTTCGTTTCCTTATCCTCTAT
>NC_061096.1:26377426-26389516 GCF_015104395.2 Macrobrachium nipponense
TTGTCAATCAACGTCACGTCTGGTCTATTTGTACGTATCACCCTATCCGTTCTGATACCATAAAATTCTTTCAATTCTCCTTATGATTTGTCTTTCTGGCACGCTGGTATTATAAAGCAGCTGGCCAATATTCATTGTCCTGTGGGTCGTCAACGGAATTTCGGGCTGCTGTTATCAAAGGCAACTGGTTATCAGGGACAGGCTGGGGTCGTCAGGGGTCTGTCCAGTGAATACTGAATAGACCCCTGACGACTACGGCCTGTTCCCGACCTACGAGAGTATACCTGTTGACGACCCCAGCCTGTCCCTGATAACCTGTTGCCTTTGATAACACCAGCCCGAAATTCCGTTGACGACCTACAGCACAATGAATATTGGCCAGCTGCTTTATAATACCAGCGTGCCAGAAAGACAAATCATAAGGAGAATTGAAAGAATTTTATATAGAATCAATTCTGTGATTTCTGCCATTAATTTTAATAAAACATGTTTGAAAGAAGGTCTGTTTCCAGCACATTATTATTATTATTATTTCTCACTGAATATCCTAGGCTTATTTGTAGCCCATTATCTCAACTCCCTATTCCCAACTCCTTATTTAACATTCAACCGCTTGTTGTTATACACAGTGTTTGATTAAAGCTGCCACTTTCACCTCACTACTAGAGGAGGCTGCTCCTCATTCTTTCTGTTCCGTTTTGCTGGTGAGCAACGGTGATGTTCGTCAAAAGCATTGCGTGTACTTGTGTGCGTGGTTGTGGAAATATGGCTGACTGTCTATGTGTGTGTGAATGTGTATTAAAAATGGCTGTCTAGCTGTATATCTACAATATGAATATGTGTGTGTATATACTTTGTGTATATATATGTATATATGTGTGTATATGTATATATATACATATATATAAATATATATATTATATGTACACATACACACACACATTATATATATATATATATAATATATATATATATACACACACATATACATACTGTAGATGCACGGCTGGACAGCCATTTTTAATACACATTCACACACACACACCACACTCACTTAGACAGTCAGCAGCCATGTATATATATATATATATATATATATATATATATATATATATATATATATATATATATAATATATATATATATATATATATATACCTATATAAATACATTTACATATATATGTTTGTATTATATATGATATATACATTATATATTTATATATATACATATATATATATAATTATATGGGCCTTTAGCGATCGGAAGCGATCTCATTCCCTGGGGCATCCTCGCCAATGGAGTGTCATCGAATGGGGTTTTATTTTTGCCAGGGATGGACCCTTCCCCATTCTCAGCTCCAATAGCTAGCCAGAGAGATGGAATCTTCCCTCCTGCCACACCAGGATCAAATATTTTGCACGTACTGTATGAGGAATTGAACTTACAGGGTTTTTATGACATGCAAAGGTTGCCACGAACTTACGGGTTTTTATGGCGTGCCAGAGGTTGCCACAGTAATATATGCAAGTAATCAACCCATTATGCATTGCATAAGCCATACTTTGCATATATAAAAGACATTGAACTTACAGGTTTTTATGCTGCGCCAGAGGTTGCCACAGTAGTATATGCAAGTATTCAACCCATTATGCATTGCATAACCCATTCTTTCCATATATGAAAGGCATTGAACTTACGGGTTTTTGGTTACGCCGCACCAGAGGTTGCCACGGTAGTATATGCAAGTATTCAACCCATTATGCATTGCATAAGCCATACTTTGCATATATGAAAGGCATTGAACTTACGGGTTTTTACGCCGCGCCAGAGGTTGCCACAATAGTATATGCAAGTATTCAACCCATTATGCATTGCATAAGCCATACTTTGCATATATGAAAGGCATTGAACTTACGGGTTTTTACGCCGCGCCAGAGGTTGCCACGATAGATATGCAAGTATTCAACCTATTATGCATTGCATAAGCCATACTTTGCATATATAAAAAGGCACTGAACTTACAGGTTTTTGTTTTACGCCACGCCAGAGGTTGCCACAGTAGTATATGCAAGTATTCAGCCCATTATGCATTGATAAGCCATACTTTGCATATATAAAAGTCTTTGAACTCACGGGTTTTACGCCGCGCCAGAGGTTGCCACAGTAGTATATGCAAGTATTCAACCCATTGTGCATTGCATAAGCCATACTTTGCATATATAAAAGGCATTGAACTTACGGGTTTTTATGCCGCGCAGAGGTTGCACAGTAGTATATGCAATATTCAACCCATTATTGCATTGCAAGCAATACTTTGCATATATTAAAAGGCATTGAACTTACGGGTTTTTATGCCGCGCCAGAGGTTGCCACAGTAGTATATGCAATTATTCAACCCATTATGCATTGCATAAGCCATACTTTGCATATATAAAAGGCATTGAACTTACGGGTTTTTACGCCGCGCCAGAGGTTGCCACAGTAGTATATGCAAGTATTCAACCCATTATGCATTGCATAAGCCATACTTTGCATATATAAAAGGCATTGAACTTACGGGTTTTTACGCCGCGCCAGAGGTTGCCACAGTAGTATATGCAAGTATTCAACCCATTATGCATTGCATAAGCCATACTTTGCATATATGAAAGGCATTGAACTTACAGGTTTTTACGCCGCGCCAGAGGTTGCCACAATAGTATATGCAAGTATTCAACCCATTATGCATTGCATAAGCCATACTTTGCATATATGACAGGCATTTGAACTTATGGGTTTTTACGCCGCGCCCAGAGGTTGCCACGGTAGTATATGCAAGTATCAACCTATTATGCATTGCATAAGCCATACTTTGCATATATGGCACTGAACTTATAGGTTTTTACGCCGCGCCAGAGGTTGCCACAGTAGTATTATGCAAGTATTCAACCCATTTTATGCATTGCATAGCCATAATTTGCATATATAAAAGGCATTGAACTTACGAGTTTTTTACGCCGCGCCAGAGGTTGCCACAGTAGTAATATTGCAAGTATTCAACCCATTATGCATTGCATAAGCCATACTTTGCAAATATGAAAGGCATTGAACTACGGGTTTTTTTTTACGCCACGCCAGAGGTTGCCACAGTAGTTAATGCAAGTATTCAACCCATTATGCATTGCATAAGTCATACTTTGCATATATGAAAGGCATTGAACTTACAGGTTTTTACGCCGCGCCAGAGGTTGCCACAGTAGTATATGCAATTATTCAACCCATTATGCATTGCATAAGCCATACTTTGCATATATAAAAGGCATTGAACTTACGGGTTTTTACGCCGCGCCAGAGGTTGCCACAGTAGTATATGCAAGTATTCAACCCATTATGCATTGCATAAGCCATACTTTGCATATATGACAGGCATTGAACTTAAGGGTTTTTACGCCGCGCCAGAGGTTGCCACGGTAGTATATGCAAGTATTCAACCTATATGCATTGCATAAGCCATACTTTGCATATATAAAAGGCATTGAACTTACGGGTTTTTATGCAAGTATTCAACCCATAATGCATAGCATAAGCCATACTTTGCATATATAAAAGGCATTGAACTTACGGGTTTTTACGCCGCGCCAGAGGTTGCCACAGTAGTATATGCAAGTATTCAACCCATTGTGCATTGCATAAGCCATACTTTGCATATATAAAAGGCATTGAACTTACGGGTTTTTACGCCGCGCCAGAGGTTGCCACAGTAGTATATGCAAGTATTCAACCCATAATGCATAGCATAAGCCATACTTTGCATATATAAAAGGCATTGAACTTACGGCTTTTTACGCCGCGCCAGAGGTTGCCACAGTAGTATATGCAAGTATTCAACCCATTGTGCATTGCATAAGCCATACTTTGCATATATAAAAGGCATTGAACTTACGGGTTTTTACGCCGCGCCAGAGGTTGCCACAGTAGTATATGCAAGTATTCAACCCATTGTGCATTGCATAAGCCATACTTTGCATATATAAAAGGCATTGAACTTACGGGTTTTTACGCCGCGCCAGAGGTTGCCACAGTAGTATATGCAAGTATTCAACCCATTATGCATTGCATAAGCCATACTTTGCATATATGAAACGGAACATTGAACTTTTACGGTTTTTTACGCCGCGCCAGAGGTTGCCACAATAGTATATGCAAGTATTCAACCCATTATGCATTGCATAAGCCATACTTTGCATATATAAAAGGCATTGAACTTACGGGTTTTTACGCCGCGCCAGAGGTTGCCTACAGTAGTATATGCAGTATTCAACCCATTGTGCATTGCATAAGCCATACTTTGCATATATAAAAGGCATTGAACTTACGGGTTTTTATGCCGCGCCAGAGGTTGCCACAGTAGTATATGCAATTATTCAACCCATTATGCATTGCAAGCAATACTTTGCATATATAAAAGGCATTGAACTTACGGGTTTTTAACGCCGCCGAACCAGAGGTTTCCCGCCACAGTAGTATATGCAAGTATTCAACCCATTATGCATTGCATAAGCCATACTTTGCATATATAAAAGGCATTGAACTTACGGGTTTTTACGCCGCGCCAGAGGTTGCCACAGTAGTATATGCAAGTATTCAACCCATTGTGCATTGCATAAGCCATACTTTGCCTATATAAAAGGCATTGAACTTACGGGTTTTTTACGCCGCGCAGAGGTTCTGCCACAGTAGTATATGCAAGTATTCAACCCATTATGCATTGCATAAGCCATACTTTGCATATATGAAAGGCATTGAACTTACAGGTTTTTACGCCGCGCCAGAGGTTGCCACAATAGTATATGCAAGTATTCAACCCATTATGCATTGCATAAGCCATACTTGCATATATGACAGGCATTGAACTTATGGGTTTTTTACGCCGCGCCAGAGGTTGCCACGGTAGTATATGCAAGTATTCAACCTATTATGCTTGCATAAGCCATACTTTGCATATAAAAGGCACTGAACTTTATAGGTTTTTACGCCGCGCCAGAGGTTGCCACAGTAGTATATGCAAGTATTCAACCCATTATGCATTGCATAAGCCATAATTTGCATATATAAAAGGCATTGAACTTAAACGAGTTTTTTACGCCGCGCCAGAGTTGCCACAGTAGTATATGCAAGTATTCAACCCATTATGCATTGCATAAGCCATACTTTGCAAATATGAAAGGCATTGAACTTACGGGTTTTTACGCCACGCCAGAGGTTGCCACAGTAGTTAATGCAAGTATTCAACCCATTATGCATTGCATAAGTCATACTTTGCATATATGAAAGGCATTGAACTTACAGGTTTTTTACTTCCGCCGCGCCGGAGGTTGCCACAGTAGTAATATGCAATTATTCAACCCATTATGCATTGAAAATCATAAGCCATACTTTGGCATATAAAAAGGCATTGAACTTACGGGTTTTTTGTTTTTTTTACGCCGCGCCAGATGGTTGCCACAGTAGTTATGCAAGTATTCA
The DNA here is from genome assembly GCF_015104395.2 of Macrobrachium nipponense. NCBI lineage: Eukaryota > Metazoa > Arthropoda > Malacostraca > Decapoda > Palaemonidae > Macrobrachium > Macrobrachium nipponense. Next base: position 26,382,935 of record NC_061096.1, read on the forward strand.
ACCCATTATGCATTGCATAAGCCATACTTTGCATATATGACAGGCATTGAACTTAAGGGTTTTTACGCCGCGCCAGAGGTTGCCACGGTAGTATATGCAAGTATTCAACCTATTATGCATTGCATAAGCCATACTTTGCATATATAAAAGGCATTGAACTTACGGGTTTTTATGCAAGTATTCAACCCATAATGCATAGCATAAGCCATACTTTGCATATATAAAAGGCATTGAACTTACGGGTTTTTACGCCGCGCCAGAGGTTGCCACAGTAGTATATGCAAGTATTCAACCCATTGTGCATTGCATAAGCCATACTTTGCATATATAAAAGGCATTGAACTTACGGGTTTTTACGCCGCGCCAGAGGTTGCCACAGTAGTATATGCAAGTATTCAACCCATAATGCATAGCATAAAGCCATACTTGCATATATAAAAAGGCATTGAACTTACGGCTTTTTACTCCGCGCCGAGGGTTTGCCACAGTAGTATATGCAAGTATTCAACCCATTGTGCATTGCATAAGCCATACTTTGCATATATAAAAGGCATTGAACTTACGGGTTTTTACGCCGCGCCAGAGGTTGCCACAGTAGTATATGCAAGTATTCAACCCATTGTGCATTGCATAAGCCATACTTTGCATATATAAAAGGCATTGAACTTACGGGTTTTTACGCCGCGCCAGAGGTTGCCACAGTAGTATATGCAAGTATTCAACCCATTATGCATTGCATAAGCCATACTTTGCATATATGAAAGGCATTGAACTTACAGGTTTTACGCCGCGACAGAGGTTGCCAACAATAGTATATGCAAGTATTCAACCCATTATGCATTGCATAAGCCATACTTTGCATATTTGAACTTACGGGTTTTTACGCCGCGCCAGAGGTTGCCACAAAAGTATATGCAATTATTCAACCCATTATGCATTGCATAAGCCATACTTTGCATATATGAAAGGCATTGAACTTACGGGTTTTTACGCCGCGCCAGAGGTTGCCACAGTAGTATATGCAAGTATTCAACCCATTATGCATTGCATAAGCCATACTTTGCATATATAAAAGGCATTGAACTTACGGGTTTTTACGCCGCGCCAGAGGTTGCCACAGTAGTATATGCAAGTATTCAACCCATTATGCATTGCATAAGCCATACTTTGCATATAGAAAGGCATTGAACTTACGGGTTTTTACGCCGCGCAAGAGGTTGCCACGGTAGTATATGCCAAGTATTCAAACCTATTATCATAAGCCATACTTTGCATATATAAAAGGCACTGAACTTACAGGTTTTTACGCCGCGCCAGAGGTTGCCACAGTAGTATATGCAAGTATTCAACCCATTATGCATTGCATAAGCCATACTTTGCATATATGAAAGGCATTGAACTTACGGGTTTTACGCCGCGCCAGAGGTTGGCCACAGTTAGTATATGCAAGTATTCAACCCATTATGCATTGCATAAGCCATACTTTGCATATATGAAAGGCATTGAACTTACGGGTTTTTACGCCACGCCAGAGGTTGCCACAGTAGTATATGCAAGTATTCAACCCATTATGCATTGCATAAGCCATACTTTGCATATGAAAGGCATTGAACTTACGGGTTTTTACGCCGCGCCAGAGGTTGCCACAGTAGTTATATGCAAGTATTCAACCCATTATGCATTGCATAAGCCATCTTTGCATATATGAAAGGCATTGGAACTTACGGGTTTTTAACGCCGCGCCAAGAGGTTGCCACAGTAGTTATATTGCAAGTATTCAACCCATTGTGCATTGCATAAGCCATACTTTGCATATATAAAAGGCACTGAACTTACAGGTTTTTACGCCGCGCCAGAGGTTGCCACAGTAGTATATGCAAGTATTCAACCCATTATGCATTGCATAAGCCATACTTTGCATATATGAAAGGCATTGAACTTACGGGTTTTTACGCCACGCCAGAGGTTGCCACAGTAGTATATGCAAAGTATTTCAACCCATTATGCATTGCATAAGCCATACTTTGCAAATATGAAAGGCAATTGAAAACTTACGGGTTTTTTGTTTTTACGCCACGCCAGAGGTTGCCACAGTAGTATATGCAAGTATTCAAACCCTATTGCATTGCTAAGTCATATCTTTGCTATATGAAAGGCATTGAACTTACAGGTTTTCACGCCGCGCCAGAGGTTGCCCACAGTAAGTATATGCAATTATTCAACCCATTATGCATTGCATAAGCCATACTTTGCATATATAAAAGGCATTGAACTTACGGGTTTTTACGCCGCGCCAGAGGTTGCCACAGTAGTATATGCAAGTATTCAACCCATTATGCATTGCATAAGCCATACTTTGCATATATGACAGGCATTGAACTTAAGGGTTTTTACGCCGCGCCAGAGGTTGCCACGGTAGTATATGCAAGTATTCAACCTATTATGCATTGCATAAGCCATACTTTGCATATATAAAAGGCATTGAACTTACGGGTTTTTATGCAAGTATTCAACCCATAATGCATAGCATAAGCCATACTTTGCATATATAAAAGGCATTGAACTTACGGGTTTTTACGCCGCGCCATAGGTTGCCACAGTAGTATATGCAGTATTCAACCCATTGTGCATTGCATAAGCCATACTTTTGCATATATAAAGGCATTGAACTTACGGGGTTTTTTACGCCGCGCCAGAGGTTGCCACAGTAGTATATTCAAGTATTCAACCCATAATCGCATAGCATAAGCCATACTTGCATATATAAAAGGCATTGACTTACGGTTTTTACGCCGCGCCAGAGGTTGCCACAGTAGTATATGCAAGTATTCAAAACCCATTGTGCATTGCAATAAGCCATACTTTGCATATATAAAAAGGCATTGAACTTACTGGGTTTTACGCCGCGCCAGAGGTTGCCACAGTAGTATATGCAAGTATTCAACCCATTGTGCATTGCATAAGCCACTACTTTGGCATATATAAAAGGCATTGAACTTACGGGTTTTTTGTTTACGCCGCGCCAGAGGTTGCCAGTAGTAGTATGCAAGTATCAACCCATTATGCATTGCAGTAAGCCATACTTTGCATATATGAAAGGCATTGAACTTACAGGTTTTACGCCGCGCCAGAGGTTGCCACAATAGTATATGCAAGTATTCAAAACCATTATGCATTGCATAAGCCATACTTTGCATATATAAAAGGCATTGAACTTACGGGTTTTTACGCCGCGCCAGAGGTTGCCACAATAGTATATGCAAGTATTCAACCCATTATGCATTGCATAAGCCATACTTTGCATATATGAAAGGCATTGAACTTACGGGTTTTTACGCCGCGCCAGAGGTTGCCACAGTAGTATATGCAAGTATTCAACCCATTATGCATTGCATAAGCCATACTTTGCATATATAAAAGGCATTGAACTTACGGGCGTTTTTTACGCCAGCGCCAGAGTTTGCCACAGTAGTATATGCAAGTATTCAACCCATTATGCATTGCATAAGCCATACTTTGCATATATGAAAGGCATTGAACTTACGGGTTTTTACGCCGCGCAAGAGGTTGCCACGGTAGTATATGCAAGTATTCAACCTATTATGCATTGCATAAGCCATACTTTGCATATATAAAAGGCACTGAACTTACAGGTTTTTACGCCGCGCCAGAGGTTGCCACAGTAGTATATGCAAGTATTCAACCCATTATGCATTGCATAAGCCATACTTTGCATATATGAAAGGCATTGAACTTACGGGTTTTTGGGTTTTTGCGCCGCCAGCCAGAGGTTTGCCACAGTAGTATATGCAAGTATTCAAACCCATTATGCATTTGCATAAGCCATACTGTGCATATATGAAGGCATTGTTTGAACTTACGGGTTTTTACGCCGCACCAGAGGTTGCCACAGTAGTATATGCAAGTATTCAACCCATTATGCATTGCATAAGCCATACTTTGTTCATATATGAAAGCATATTAACTTACGGGTTTTTACGCCGCGCCAGAGGTTGCCACAGTAGTATATGCAAGTATTCAACCCATTATGCATTGCATAAGCCATACTTTGCATATATGAAAGGCATTGAACTTACGGGTTTTTATTTTTTTTTTTTTTTTTTTTTTTAAACGCCGCGCCAGAGGTTGCCACAGTAGTTATGCAAGTATTCAACCCAGTATGCATTGCATAAAAGCCATACTTTGCATATATGAGGCATTGAACTTACGGGTTTTTACGCCGCGCCAGTAGGTTGCCACAATAGTAATATGCAAGTATTCAACCCATTATGCATTGCTAAGCCATACTTTGCATATATGAAAGGCATTGAACTTGACAGGTTTTTACGCCGCGCCAGAGGGTTGCCATGGTAGTATATCGCCAGTATTCAACCCATTATGCATTGCATAAGCCATACTTTGCATATATAAAAGGCATTGAACTTACGGGTTTTTACGCCGCGCCAGAGGTTGCCACGGTAGTATATGCAAGTATTCAACCTATTATGCATTGCATAAGCCATACTTTGCATATATAAAAGGCACTGAACTTACGGGTTTTTATGCCGCGCCAGAGGTTGCCACAGTAGGTATTATGCAAGTATTCAACCCACTTATACATTGCATAAGCCATACTTTGCATATATAAAAGGCATTGAACTTACGGGTTTTTACGCCGCGCCAGAGGTTGCCACAGTAGTATATGCAAGTATTCAACCCATTATGCATTGCATAAGCCATTCTTTGCATATATGAAAGGCATTGAACTTACTGGTTTTTACGCCGCGCCAGAGGTTGCCACAGTAGTATATGCAAGTATTCAACCTATTATGCATTGCATAAGCCATTCTTTGCATATATGAAAGGCATTGAACTTACGGGTTTTTACGCCGCGCCAGAGGTTGCCACAGTAGTATATGCAAGTATTCAACCTATTATGCATTGCATAAGCCATTCTTTGCATATATGAAAGGCATTGAACTTACGGGTTTTTACGCCGCGCCAGAGGTTGCCACAGTAGTATATGCAAGTATTCAACCCATTATGCATTGCATAAGCCATACTTTGCATATATGAAAGGCATTGAACTTATGGGTTTTTTTACGCCGCGCCAGAGGTTGCCACTGTAGTTATAATGCAAGTATTCAACCCATTATGCATTGCATAAGCCATACTTTTGCATATATGAAAGGCATTGAACTTACGGGTTTTTTACAGCCACGCCAGAGGTGCCACAGTAGTATATGCAAGTATTCAACCCATTATGCATTGCATAAGCCATACTTTGCATATATGAAAGGCATTGAATTTACGGGTTTTTACGCCGCGCCAGAGGTTGCCACAGTAGTATATGCAAGTATTCAACCCATTATGCATTGCATAAGTCATACTTTGCATATATGAAAGGCATTTGAACTTACGGGTGGTTTTTTACGCCAGCGCCAGAGGTTGCCACAGTAGTATATGCAAGTATTCAACCCATTGTGCATTGCATAAGCCATACTTTGCATATATAAAAGGCATTGAAACTTACGGGTTTTTTACTGCTGCCCAGAGGTGCCACAGTAGTATATGCAAGTATTCAACCCATTATACATTGCAAGCCATACTTTGCATATATAAAAGGCATTGAACTTACGGGTTTTTACGCCGCGCCAGAGGTTGCCACAGTAGTATATGCAAGTATTCAACCCATTGTGCATTGCATAAGCCATACTTTGCATATATAAAAGGCATTGAACTTACGGGTTTTTATGCCGCGCCAGAGGTTGCCACAGTAGTATATGCAATTATTCAACCCATTATGCATTGCAAGCAATACTTTGCATATATAAAAGGCATTGAACTTACGGGTTTTTACGCCGCGCCAGAGGTTGCCACAGTAGTATATGCAAGTATTCAACATTCATTATGCATTCTTTGCATAAGTTTTTAGCCGCATACTTTGCATATATTAGGCAGCTGAACTTACGGGTTTTTACGCCGCGCCAGAGGTTGCCACAGTAGTATATGCAAGTATTCAACCCATAATGCATAGCATAAGCCATACTTTGCATATATAAAAGGCATTGAACTTACCGGTTTTACGCCACGCCAGAGGTTGCCACAGTAGTGTATGCAAGTATTCAACCCATTATGCGTTGCATAAGCCATATTTTGCATATATAAAAGGCATTGAACTTACGGGATTTTACGCCACGCCAGAGGTTGCCACTAGCAGTATATAAAAGCAAAAAATGTGATTTAACATGCAGATGCATAATACCAATATGGTGATTTGGTGATCGTTACCCACTTCCAGAGGGTATCATCTGGCATGGAGAGGGTGTGCCCTGTGACCCTCTGAACAGCTGTTGGCTCTCATCCTGATAGCTTGTCTTCCAGCTCCAATAGCTGTTAGCTCTCATCCTGAGAGCTTTTCCTCCACCCTCCGAACAGCTGTTAGCTCTCATCCTGAGAGCTGGTCCTCCTATACCTCTGAATAACTGTTGGCTCTCATCCTGATAGTTGGGCCTCCTGCCTCCATCAGGGAGATGAGAGAATCGCCAAGGATGTCTGATGAAAAGTCTGTTCACAAGACTT